>NC_092157.1:15329728-15629728 GCF_045791955.1 Oncorhynchus clarkii lewisi | reverse complement strand
GGAACTAATGGACCCCGGGAAGAGTAGCTGCTGCCTTGGCAGGAACTAATGGACCCCGGGAAGAGTAGCTGCTGCCTTGGCAGGAACTAATGGACCCCGGGAAGAGTAGCTGCTGCCTTGGCAGGAACTAATGGACCCCGGGAAGAGTAGCTGCTGCCTTGGCAGGAACTAATGGACCCCGGGAAGAGTAGCTGCTGCCTTGGCAGGAACTAATGGACCCCGGGAAGAGTAGCTGCTGCCTTGGCAGGAACTAATGGACCCCGGGAAGAGTAGCTGCTGCCTTGGCAGGAACTAATGGACCCCGGGAAGAGTAGCTGCTGCCTTGGCAGGAACTAATGGACCCCGGGAAGAGTAGCTGCTGCCTTGGCAGGAACTAATGGACCCCGGGAAGAGTAGCTGCTGCCTTGGCAGGAACTAATGGACCCCGGGAAGAGTAGCTGCTGCCTTGGCAGGAACTAATGGACCCCGGGAAGAGTAGCTGCTGCCTTGGCAGGAACTAATGGACCCCGGGAAGAGTAGCTGCTGCCTTGGCAGGAACTCATGGATTCCAGGAAGAGTAGCTGCTGCTTTGGCAGGAACTAATGGACCCCAGGAAGAGTAGCTGCTGCCTTGGCAGGAACTAATGGACCCCGGGAAGAGTAGCTGCTGCCTTGGCAGGAACTAATGGACCCCAGGAAGAGTAGCTGCTGCCTTGGCAGGAATTAATGGACCCAAGGAAGAGTAGCTGCTGCCTTGGCAGGAACTAATGGGGATCCTTAATAAATACAAAATACAGAGAAGAGAGAAGAGGAAGGGGGGAAGGAGAAATGATGAACACCAGGAGAGAAGAGGAGGGATGGTGAACACCAGGAGAGAAGAGGAGGAATGGTGAACACCAGGAGAGAAGAGGAGGAATGATGAACACCAGGAGAGAAGAGGAGGAGAAAAGGGGGAATGGTGACCAGGAGAAAAAATGAGGATAAGAAGGAGGAATGGTGACCAGGACAGAAGAGGAGGAGAAGGAGGAGGAATGGTGAACACCAGGAGAGAAGGGGAGGAGAAGAAGGAGGAATGGTGACCAGGAGAGAATAGGAGGAATGGTGAACACCAGGAGAGAAGAGGAAGAGAAGGAGGAATGGTGAACACCAGGAGAGAAGGGTGGGAATGGTGAACACCAGGAGAATAGGAGGAGAAGAAGGAGGAATGGTGAACACCAGGAGAGAATAGGAGGAGAAGAAGGAGGAATGGTGAACACCAGGAGAGAAGTGGAGGAGTAAAAGGTGTAATGGTGAACACCAGGAAAGAAGAGGAGGGGAAGAAGGAGGAATGGTGACCAGGAGAGAAGAGGAGGAGAAGGAGGAATGGTGAACACCAGGAGAGAAGAGTGGGAATGGTGAACACCAGGTGAGAAGAGGAGAAGAAGGAATGGTGAACACCAGGAGAGAAGAGGAGGAGAAGGAGGAAGGATGAACACCAGGAGAGAAGAGGAGGAGAAGAAGGAGGAATGGTGACCAGAAGAGAAGAGGAGGAGAAGAATGAGGAATGGTGACCAGGAGAGAAGAGAACACCACAGCCTACTGAAACCAATGTCACATCACACAATCTTCTACCTGACACAGTGTGTGACCATTCACTTGCCCTCTCTGCCTCCTTCGCCCTCCCCTATCTCTCTCTCTGCCTCCTTCGCCCTCCCCTCTATCTCTCTCTGCCTCCTTCGCCCTCCCCTATCTCTCTCTCTGGCTCCTTCGCCCTCCCCTATCTCTCTCTCTGCCTCCTTCGCCCTCCCCTATCTCTCTCTCTGCCTCCTTCACCCTCCCCTATCTCTCTCTCTGCCTCCTTTGCCCTCCCCTCTCTCTCTCCCTCCACCTCCTTCCCTCTCTCTCTCTCTCTCTCTCCCTCCACCTTTCCTCCTTCTCTCTCTCTCCCTCCACCTCTCTCCTTCCATCTCCCTCGCTCTCTCTCTCTCGCCTCCTCCACCTCTCTCTCTCACTCACTCCACCTCCCTCGCTCTCTCCTCCTCCTCCAAAGGCACACCAACACCTTCAGGCCCTGAGAGCAAGGCTTTCTGGGATATCAGAAACAGATGTGCCTCCTGCCCTGATCTCTACAAACATACACACTCTTTTGACGACAACACACTCACACGCACACATACATTCCCCCCTACACACACACCCTGCAGCAGATGAGAACCAGCACCAGGACCCAGTCAGAGTGACGGACCAGCGTGACCCTGGGCGTGACCCCAGCCTGAAGCACCTCAGACAGGAAAGGACCGCAATAGGGTTCAGCTGTGATCCTCCTACCCTCCCTCGTCCCCCGGTCTCATTAAGACAAACTGTTTTTAAAAGCAAAGCAGCTTTCACTACCACTTAAAGCAACACCCTGGAGCTAACACAGGGAGGGAGAGGTGGGGAAAGAAGGAGACAGAGAGGGAGAGAAGGATGGGGAAAGAAGGAGACAGAGAGGGAGAGAAGGATGGGGAAAGAAGGAGACATAGAGGGAGAGAAGGTGGGAAAGAAGAAGAGAGAGAGGGATACAAGGTGGGGAAAGAAGAAGAGAGAGAGGGAGACAAGGTGGGAAAGAAGAAGAGAGAGAGGGAGACAAGGTGTGGAAAGAAGGAGAGAGAGGGAGACAAGGTGGGGAAAGAAGAAGAGAGAGAGGGAGACAAGGTGGGGAAATAAGAAGAGAGAGAGGGAGACAAGGTGGGAAAGAAGAAGAGAGAGGGAGAGAAGGTGGGAAAGAAGAAGAGAGAGGGAGACAAGGTGGGGAAAGAAGAAGAGAGAGGGAGACAAGGTGGGGCAAGAAGAAGAGAGAGAGGGAGACAAGGTGGGGAAAGAAGAAGAGAGAGAGGGAGACAAGGTGGGGAAAGAAGAAGAGAGAGGGAGAGAAGGTGGGGTAAGAAGAAGAAAGAGAGGGAGACAAGGTGGGGAAAGAAGAAGAGAGAGGGAGACAAGGTGGGAAAGAAGAAGAGAGAGAGGGAGACAAGGTGGGAAAGAAGAAGAGAGAGGGAGAGAAGGTGGGAAAGAAGAAGAGAGAGAGGGAAACAAGGTGGGAAAGAAGAAGAGAGAGAGGGAGACAAGGTGGGGAAAGAAGAAGAGAGAGGGAGACAAGGTGGGGAAAGAAGAAGAGAGAGAGGGAGACAAGGTGGGGAAAGAAGAAGAGAGAGGGAGACAATGTGGGGCAAGAAGAAGAGAGAGAGGGAGACAAGGTGGGGAAAGAAGAAGAGAGAGAGGGAGACAAGGTGGGGAAAGAAGAAGAGAGAGGGAGAGAAGGTGGGGTAAGAAGAAGAAAGAGAGGGAGACAAGGTGGGGAAAGAAGAAGAGAGAGGGAGACAAGGTGGGGAAAGAAGAAGAGAGAGAGGGAGACAAGGTGGGAAAGAAGAAGAGAGAGAGGGAGACAAGGTGGGAAAGAAGACGAGAGAGAGGGAGAAAAGGTGGGAAAAGAAGAAGAGAGAGGGAGACAAGGTGGGAAAGAAGAAGAGAGAGGGAGACAAGGTGGGGAAAGAAGGAGAGAGAGGGAGACAAGGTGGGAAAGAAGAAGAGAGAGGGAGACAAGGTGGGAAAGAAGAAGAGAGAGAGGGAGACAAGGTGGGAAAGAAGAAGAGAGAGAGGGAGACAAGGTGGGGAAAGAAGAGAGAGGGAGACAAGGTGGGGAAAGAAGAAGAGAGAGAGAGAGACAAGGTGGGGAAAGAAGAGAGAGGGAGACAAGGTGGGGAAAGAAGAAGAGCGATAGGGAGACAAGGTGGGAAAGAAGAAGAGAGAGAGGGAGACAAGGTGGGAAAGAAGAAGAGAGAGGGAGACAAGGTGGGGAAAGAAGAGAGAGGGAGACAAGGTGGGGAAAGAAGAGAGAGGGAGACAAGGTGGGGAAAGAAGAAGAGAGAGAGAGGGAGACAAGGTGGGGAAAGAAGAAGAGAGAGAGGGAGAAAAGGTGGGAAAAGAAGAAGAGAGAGGGAGACAAGGTGGGAAAGAAGAAGAGAGAGAGGGAGACAAGGTGGGGAAAGAAGAAGAGAGAGAGGGAGACAAGATGGGAAAGAAGAAGAGAGAGGGAGACAAGGTGGGAAAGAAGAGAGAGAGAGGGAGACAAGGTGGGAAAGAAGAAGAGAGAGAGGGAGACAAGGTGGGAAAGAAGAAGAGAGAGAGGGAGACAAGGTGGGAAAGAAGAAGAGAGAGAGGGAGAGAAGGTGGGGAAAGAAGAAGAGAGAGAGGGAGACAAGGTGGGGAAAGAAGAAGAGAGAGGGAGACAAGGTGGGGAAAGAAGAATAGAGAGAGGGAGACAAGGTGGGAAAGAAGAGAGAGGGAGACAAGGTGGGGAAAGAAGAAGAGAGAGGGAGACAAGGTGGGGAAAGAAGAAGAGAGAGAGGGAGACAAGGTGGGAAAGAAGAAGAGAGAGAGGGAGACAAGGTGGGGAAAGAAGAGAGAGGGAGACAAGGTGGGGAAAGAAGAAGAGAGAGAGAGAGACAAGGTGGGGAAAGAAGAGAGAGGGAGACAAGGTGGGGAAAGAAGAAGAGAGAGAGGGAGACAAGGTGGGAAAGAAGAAGAGAGAGAGGGAGACAAGGTGGGAAAGAAGAAGAGAGAGGGAGACAAGGTGGGGAAAGAAGAGAGAGGGAGACAAGATGGGGAAAGAAGAGAGAGGGAGACAAGGTGGGGAAAGAAGAAGAGAAAGAGAGGGAGACAAGGTGGGGAAAGAAGAAGAGAGAGAGGGAGAAAAGGTGGGAAAAGAAGAAGAGAGAGGGAGACAAGGTGGGAAAGAAGAAGAGAGAGAGGGAGACAAGGTGGGGAAAGAATAAGAGAGAGAGGGAGACAAGGTGGGAAAGAAGAAGAGAGAGAGGGAGACAATGTGGGAAAAGAAGAAGAGAGAGAGGGAGACAAGGTGGGGAAACAAGAGAGAGGGAGACAAGGTGGGGAAAGAAGAGAGAGAACAAAAGATCAAGGTAGAGGAAAAGGCCAAGAGAAAAAAGACAGTCAGAAAAAAAGGGGAGAGGAAGAGGGACAGAGAGAAGGGGAAGGAAGAGAGAGAGACAGGGGGGAGAGAGAGAGGGGGGGGGAGAAAGGGGAGAGGGAGAGGGACAGAGAGAGGGGGAAGGAAGAGAGAGAGAGGGGGGAGGAGAGAGAGAGGGGGAAGGAAGAGAGAGAGAGAGAGGGGGAAGGAAGAGAGAGAGAGGGGGGAGAGAGAGGGAGAGGAATAGAGGGGGAGGGAGAGAGATAGAGAGGGGAGAGGAAGAGGGACAGAGAGAGGAGGAAGGAAGAGAGAGAGAGAGAGAGAGAGAGGGGGAAGGAAGAGAGAGAGAGGGGGAAGGAAGAGGGACAGAGAGAGGGGGAAGGAAGAGCGAGAGAGAGGGGGGGAGAGAAAGGGAGAGGAATAGAGGGGGAGGGAGAGAGATAGAGGGAGAGCGAGAAATAGAGAGAGAGGGGAGAGGAGGGGGAGCTCATATCACATCCAGCTGTCAAAAGGCACCCGCATCACATAATGCATTGCGACTTGGCATCGCTGTCCTAATAAGAGCGGGCAGCGTCATGGTTACTTCTCATATCAAAACATTCCAAACAAGTTTTAATTGCACAGGAGGCATATGAGGTCACTGATTAATGATGATAAAGTAATGTCATTATATCTGGCACTGGAACAGCCAGCCTGCTTGGAGCCAAGCTGGTGTGTTTGTTTATAAAAACGTATTATACTGTCTAGGTACTTAAAAAACCTCTACACTGCTCCACTCCTTCATCCCCCTCTTTCTCTCTCACTATTCATGATTGTGAGTATGGTATTTGTCATTGTAGCGTCGTTTATGTATGAATATTGTGAGAAAGATGACTGAAATCATCACTGAAATATTTAGCTCCTTTGTAATCATGTTTCACAGTGGATCCAAATAAACTATTCAAATCAATGTGTCTGTGTGTGTGCGTGTGTATGTAGTGTGTGTGTGTGTGTATGTGTGTGTGTGTGTGTGTGTGTGTATGTGTATGTGTATGTGTATGTGTATGTGTATGTGTGTGTAGTGTGTGTGTGTGTGTGTATGTGTATGTGTATGTGTGTGTGTGTGTGTATGTGTAGTGTGTGTGTGTGTGTGTATGTGTGTAGTGTGTGTGTGTGTGTGTGTGTGTGTGTGTGTGTGTGTGTGTGTGTGTGTGTGTGTGTGTGTGTGTGTGTGTGTGTGTGTGAGTGGCAGGGCATGCTGAGGTAGATTAATACGCTGGCTCAGAGGGGGGCTCGTCCATTCAGCTCTGACTGATGTGCGTTCCAAATTGATTTATGAAAACGGCTCTTAATCAATTACGTGTGGAGAAAGAAGGAGAGAGAATGGAGAGAAGAGAAGAAAGGGAGGATCCAAGGGGGGTGAGAGTGGGAAAGAGAGAGGATAGAGGGACTGAGAGGAGAACCAGAGGGCAGAGAGGAAGGGGAAACGGAGGGAAAGAGAGGTGTGTTGTTGTGTGGTTAGGTGATATGGTCAATCTAGTCTGAATACAGGTTCTGTAGTGTCATCACATGTTGGGATACTGTGCAGTGTGATTCTGTTCAGCCATATTGTGTTACTGGATATTGATGTGCAATGGTATATTGTGAATGGCATTGCATGGTGTCAAGCCTCTCTATGTTGCTCGGTATTGTGTATGTATCATTGTTTTGTTAATAACATACTGTGCTATGTAGTAACATTGTTATTAGGGTGCAATAGTATTGCACTTACAGTTGTCGGAAGTCGGAAGTTTACATACACTTGGGTTGGAGTCATTAAAACTCATTTTTCAACGACTCCACAAATTTCTTGTTAAACAAACTATACTTTAGGCAAATAGGTTAGGCCATCTACTTTGTGCATGACACAAGTAATTTTTCCAACAATTGTTTACAGACAGATTATTTCACTTATTTGTCACACCCTGACCTAACCAAAACAATAAAGAAAACAAAGAATACTAAGGTCAGGGCGTGACAATAATTCACTGTATCACAATTCCAGTGGGTCAGAGGTTTACATGCACTAAGTTGACTGTGCCTTTTACGGCTTGGAAAATTCCAGAAAATTATGTCATGGCTTTAGAAGCTTCTGATAGGCTATTTGAGTCATTTGAGTCAATTGTAGGTGTACCTGTGGATGTATTTCAAGGCCTACCTTCAAACTCAGTGCCTCTTTGCTTTATATCATGGGAAAATCAAATTAAATCAGCCAATACCTCAGAAAAAAATGTACACCACCACAAGTCTGGTTCATCCTTGGGAGCAATTTCCAAACGCCTGAAGGTACCACGTTCATCTGTACAAACAATAGCACGTAAGTATAAACACCATGGGACCACGCAGCCGTCATACCGCTCAGTAACGAGACACGTTCTGTCTCCTAGAGATGAACGTACTTTGGTGCGAAAAATGCAAATCAATCCCAGAACAACAGCAAAGGAACTTGTGAAGATTCTGGAGGAAACAGGTACAAAAGTATCTATTTCCACAGTAAAACGAGTCTTATATCGACATAACCTGAAAGGTCGCTCAGCAAGGAAGAAGCCACTGATCCAAAACCGCCATAAAAAAGTCAGACTACGGTTTGCAACTGCACATGGGGACAAAGATCATACTTTTTGGAGAAATGCCCTCTGCTCTGATGAAACAAAAATAGAACTGCTTGGCTATAATGACCATCGTTATGTTTGGAGGAAAAAGGGGAATGCTTGCAAACCAAAGAACACCATCCCAACCGTGAAGCACGGGGGTGGCAGCATCATATTGTGGGGCTGCTTTGCTGCAGGAGGGACTGGTGCACTTCACAAAATCGATGGCATCATGACAGAGGAAAATGATGTGGATATATTAAAGCGACACCTCAAGACATCAGTTAAAGCTTGGTCACAAATGGGTCTTCCAAATGGACAATGATCCCAAGCATACTTTCAAAGTTGTGGCAAAATGGCTTAAGGACAACAAAGTCAAGGTATTGGAGTGGCCATCACAAAGTCCTGACCTCAATCCTATAGAAAATTTGTGGGCAGAACTGAAAAAGTGTGTGCGAGCAAGGAGGCCTACAAACCTGACTCAGTTACACCAGCTCTGTAATGAGGAATGGGTCAAAATTCACCCAACTTATTGTGGGAAGCTTGTGGAAGGCTACTCGAAACGTTTGACCCAAGTTAAACAATTTAAAGGCAATGCTACCAAATACTAATTGAGTGTATGTAAACTTCTGACCCACTGGGAATGTGATGAAAGACATAAAAGCTGAAATAAATAATTCTCTCTACTATTATTCTGACATTTGACATTCCTAAAATAAAGTGGTGATCCTAACTGACCTAAAACAGGGAATTTTTACTAGGATTAAATGTCGGGAATTGTGAAAAACGGAGTTCAAATGTATTTGGCTAAGGTGTATGTAAACTTCTGACTTCAACTGTATGATGTGATATCATAGTGGTGTTGTGTTAATGTGATATCATAGTGGTGTTGTGTTAATGTGATATCATAGTGGTGTTGTGTTAATGTGATATCATAGTGGTGTTGTGTTAATGTAATATCATAGTGGTGTTGTGTTAATGTGATATCATAGTGGTGTTGTGTTAATGTAATATCATAGTGGTGTTGTGTTAATGTGATATCATAGTGGTGTTGTGTTAATGTGATATCATAGTGGTGTTGTGTTAATGTAATATCATAGTGGTGTTGTGTTAATGTGATATCATAGTGGTGTTGTGTTAATGTGATATCATAGTGGTGTTGTGTTAATGTGATATCATAGTGGTGTTGTGTTAATGTGATATCATAGTGGTGTTGTGTTAATGTGATATCATAGTGGTGTTGCGTTAATGTGATATCATAGTGGTGTTGTGTTAATGTGATATCATAGTGGTGTTGTGTTAATGTAATATCATAGTGGTGTTGTGTTAATGTGATATCATAGTGGTGTTGTGTTAATGTGTTATCATAGTGGTGTTGTGTTAATGTGATATCATAGTGGTGTTGTGTTAATGTAATATCATAGTGGTGTTGTGTTAATGTGATATCATAGTGGTGTTGTGTTAATGTGATATCATAGTGGTGTTGTGTTAATGTGATATCATAGTGGTGTTGTGTTAATGTGATATCATAGTGGTGTTGTGTTAATGTGATATCATAGTGGTGTTGTGTTAATGTAATATCATAGTGGTGTTGTGTTAATGTGATATCATAGTGGCGTTGTGTTAATGTGATATCATAGTGGTGTTGTGTTAATGTAATATCATAGCGGTGTTGTGTTAATGTGATATCATAGTGGTGTTGTGTTAATGTGATATCATAGTGGTGTTGTGTTAATGTGATATCATAGTGGTGTTGTGTTAATGTAATATCATAGCGGTGTTGTGTTAATGTGATATCATAGTGGTGTTGTGTTAATGTGATATCATAGTGGTGTTGTGTTAATGTGATATCATAGTGGTGTTGTGTTAATGTGATATCATAGTGGTGTTGTGTTAATGTGATATCATAGTGGTGTTGTGTTAATGTAATATCATAGTGGTGTTGTGTTAATGTAATATCATAGCGGTGTTGTGTTAATGTGATATCATAGTGGTGTTGTGTTAATGTGATATCATAGTGGTGTTGTGTTAATGTGATATCATAGTGGTGTTGTGTTAATGTGCTAATTAATGTCATGACTCTGGGTTACTGAGAGGAATAAAGAAACTGTTGTTTTCAAACGCCCTCCCTACCCCTTTCTTCAGGTTTCTATTTTGTACAGTATTCTGTTTCAGTAACATGTTAGCGCTACAGTGTTGTGTTGAAGTCATAGCGTGATCCTTGTGTGTTATCTGCTCTCGTGTCATTATAGTATCTGCGTGTTTTATGTAGTGATATGTGTGTTAATAGCATGGTGTGGGTGTGTGCTTTGATAAGAGCCCAGTATTAGTTGAGAGGAGGGGGGGGGGTCTGCAGTTGTTTAAAAAGTCCTTCCCCTGACGGCCCCATTGTGCCGCAGATGGGGACGGAGGACGGGGGACAGGCGGGGAGGGGGGGGGGGGGGGGGGGGGGGGGGGGGTCATGCTGGGAGCTCGTTTCTCCTGCCTGTCAGAACTATCTGGGATCCAGCCGGAACTAATCAACTCCTATAGGCCTCACCATTACCCAGCCTGCACTAGGTCCCAGGCAGTGGGGCTGGGGGGCAGTCCTGTGGGAACAGAAGGGGGAGGGAGGGAGGGAGGGAGGGAGGGAGGGAGGGAGGGAGGGAGGGAGGGAGGGAGGGAGGGAGGGAGGGAGGGAGGGAGGGAGGGAGGGAGGGAGGGAGGGAGGGAGGGAGGGAGGGAGGGATGACCCCCCCCCCAATACTCACACACACACATATACACTCTCTCTGTTCATACACACTCACACACATCCCCAGCCAGCCCGTGCGGCACACACAACACTCCCACTGTTTCACACTGAAGCAATAATAAACACTTGCAATAATATTTTCACAGCAAGCAACAGCTTGCTTCAGATCAGAACCTAACACAGCTGCATGGTACAGTCCTCTACACACGTTCACACACACACGCATGCAGAATCTTCAAAAACACACACTCCCTTCTTCACACACATGCGTATAGAGACATACCATTACAGTCAATGTGTTACAAGTCTAGTAGTTTCTGAAGACAGTTTGAGGTTCATTCAGACCAACTGCAGCCTTTCAGATGCACAACATCTTCCTAGAACGGCCTCTATACATAACACCACATACCAAGGTTAAGAGTTACAAACTTGATGCATCGAAAAACAAGCCCACCAAAGCTGAATTCATTTACAGAGTATAGTCAAACAAACACTATTTAGCTTCATAACAACAAACTAAACCACTCTGGTAAAACAAAGTGAATAATCAACCTCACAGTGGAAACTACATCACAAAGAAGAAGACAGTCATAGTTAGTGGCTTTATATGTTGAGAGAAAGAGGGTACATTCCAACAAAACCTCATACTGTGTGTGTGTGTGTGTGTGTGTGTGTGTGTGTGTGTGTGTGTGTGTGTGGACAGAGTGGAATATGGATGTCGCCCTCTGGTGGAGGAAAAGTGAAGCTACAAAGTTTAAAGAGAACTAACGGCACGCTTCCTGAGACTTAAGGGCACTGGGCTCCAACGCTTCTATAGAAGTCAACAAGGAAAAAGCCATTCCATTCCAAAACCACACCCTGTCAAATAACATTGACAGTACAGTTGGCGTAGTGAATCCCTTTTCTTCATCTCTCTGTTGGTAGCCTGATCCACGTTCCTCACCGCTGCGCTCTCCTTTGGTCTGTGTGGCGAAACAGAAGGTAAGAAAGCATATTCCATATTCTGAGTAGCCATCCTTCTATGGGCAGGTGCAAGTCTGGAGGCCTGTCTACAAAAACCTTGGTGAACATTTAAAGCTAAATACAACCCAAGTGGTTTTAATGTACCTTATCAGACACTCCAGATGTAAGAACCATCTATCTACAATCTGATCCCTAAGGCCACATGTGATGCATCCACACGAGCCAATAGTCTAGAAGTCAACAAGGGGACAGAAATATAGCAAAATCAGGTATTTATATCACAAAGACAGAGTGCTTCATCATTAAATCTTTTTCATTCCGACCACCAATCTCCACCATTAACCATTACTCTAGCCGGTCAAGTGTCCCTCACACCTTCCCTAGACAATGTGGAAGTCAATCGTGTCAAGCAGTGACTGAGTGTGTGTTTGAGCTGGAGTGTGTGTTTGAGCTGGAGTGTGTGTGAGAAAGAGAGTGTGTGTTTTCTGGGCTGTGGAGAGGGGGAGACTCCAACCCCCCTTCATTAAGGTGAAGTAGGAGCAGATTGAAATGTGTTAAGAAAACTAAAGCGTGTGCCTGTGCAGTCTCCCCCCTCACATTGGCATTGTGTGTGTGTGTGTGTGTCTGACTCTTAACTGTGTGTTGTAATGGTTGACTGTGTATCTGAGTGTACCAAGCAACTATAATATTCAGGCCTACTTGTACACATGTAAGCATTTGTGAGCATCATTGTCTCCTTTAAAATGCCACTGTCTGTACATGTGTATGCAAATGTTTATATAGTATACCCTATGTGAGTTACTATATACAATTTCACCCTACTTCCTATGCATTAGGACAAACGTGTGTACAGTTATGTGGAGAGGTCGGCTGGAGTAGAAGTGGCGAAGGGGGGGTCTCCCTTGACTGCTTAGAGGCAGATGAAGGAGAGGGTTCCCACAATGTTCCCCATGTCTCTGGGTGGGGTGGAGGGGGGTGTGAGGGGGGGTATAGCAAGCCACTGGGGCAAGGTTAATCCCCATTCATCCCCTCCTCCACTCAGTTGCACAGAACACAATAAGCCCCTCCTGCTCCCCTGGCATCCCCGTGACGACCCTTAACCCTGTGTTTACTGCCACTGCTCCAGGCCTCTTTATACTGCAGCGGTTATTATCTGACGGATCTACTCCTTAAGATATGGAGAGAAATAGTAATGGCGTATTTTTGTAGGCACTAACTCTGCCATGGCTCGTCGGCAAAACCCTATGGGAAACTGTATGTTTCATTGGGGGGGGGGGGGAACACCTTCCTAATATTGAGTTGCAACTCACCCTTTGCCCTCAGAACAGCCTCAATTCACCTGGACATGGACCATACAAGGTGTCAAAAGCGTTCCACAGGGATGCTGGCCCATGTTGACTCCAATGCTTTCCACAGTTCTGTCAAGTTGGAAGGATGTATTTTTGGTGGTGGACCACTGTCGATACACACGGGAAACTGTTGAGCATGAAAAACCCAGCAGCGTTGCAGTTCTTTACTCAAACCGGTGCACCTGGCACCCACAACCATACCCCATTCAAAGGCACTTAAATCATTCATCTTGCCCATTCACCCTCTGAATGGCACACATACACAATCCGTCGCAATTGTCTCAAGGCTTAAAATTCATTCTTTAACCTGTCTCCTCCCCCTTCATCTACACTGATTGAAGTGGATTTAACAAGTGACATCAATAAGGAATTATCGCCTTCACCTGGTCAGTCTATGACATGGGAAAAGCAGGTGTTCTTAATGTTTTGTACACAGTGTACATTTTCTACTGAGATAATCTTCATCAGCAGACGTCACTTTTTGTGGATTTTGAAGCACTTCTGTAATTAAAACAAGCACATAAAGCACACGAAGGCTTCATAATTCATGAATGCCATGTTAACTGGCTGGTATTATCTCATAGAACAAAACGTATAAGATTCCCTAAGCCTGTGTTAACCTCAGACCTTATTTTCAGCGTTGATCAAAAAAAGCCATTCTTTCCCCATTAATTTCCCCCCATGGGAATGGCTGAACAAACCAGAGGTAACTCATTTACATATTTTAGGACTGACTACAAGCTGGCAAGCTCTATTCCCCCTGGCTATTATGGCATAGTCACTGCTCTCTGGAAAAAGCTCCACTCCTTCCTCCCCACTCTATTCTACTCTCAACACTAGCCCTGCAACCTCCACACCACAGCATAATTATAGCATAGTGCACACCTGAGATGATAAAATAAATATAGTCTGTTGAATTACTAGTTGATACAATGATTTGTGGCTAAAAGATCAAAAAGCAGTTTAAACAGCTACATAATCACTCAACATGTTGGAATACAAAAATATGAATCCTTTGTTACAGTAGCTGTCTATGTTTTTCTTGGACTGAACATTAAAGAGAGTGGGAAGGCTTTAGAAACTGATCATGGCACTATCATATCATTATTCTAATATTTGGGGAAAAATGTGCTTTTGGGGACATTGTAGACTTTCTTGCTTCCTCGAAGTTAGCTAATATTCGATTAGATTACACAATATCAATTGCAGCAAATCAACTGTTGCTTTTATTTCCCTATTTTGTGCCATTGGTTCCAATGAGTCCACAATGTCAACTAAAGCCCCCCAACTATCTCCAAATATTTCCCCATTGACCTTCATATAGATTTTGTTTTGGTTGTGACACCCCAATCTGTTGGCAACTTCGTAGAATTGCAACATCTACTGGCAATGTAATTATGTTCTAGGTAAAACACTACCATCTAGTGGAATAAACATTTAATGCATGTTGTGAATTATTGAGGTGGACTACTTGAATGTGGATGGTCCCCTAAACCTGTTTTCTGGTGACTTAAAGGAGCAGCGACAGAAGTCAAGGGGGCTAATGTACAGTAATATTCCTACCTTTAGCTTGCCCTGAAGGCCCTCTGCCTGTGTCTGTGCTTCCTGCACCCTGACCTAGTTTTGGGGAAGTTATCTGGATGGGCCGAGGCCAGCAGCTTGTGAGATCTGTTTCCTGAGATGCTTCCTGCTTTTCTGTGGAGTCATCTCATCTGTTCAAGACAAGGACATTCACTCTTCCCAGCGAGAGCGTTGAGAAATTGCCACACATGCATAAGATTTTTTCGGCCCGTGCAAACTACCTTGCAAAAGTTGGAGTCAGAGTTGACATGTACTTGCAAATTATGTCATTGGTTGTAGCTATTAATGTCAGCATTCCGTGAGAATCAAATCTTCTCACGACAGCCACGAGTCCATCTTCTTTGGCATAATAAAATAATAATAATATATATATATATATATATATATATATATATATATATATATATATATATATATATCATCTTTGACATCGCCTCGTTGCCGGGCAACCCTGGGAGAGGGACCGTCTAGTTGCAAAGCATGTTGGGTACCGTAGTCCTCTAACCCTGCTGCGCGCTGCAACTTCTTCGATACTCCACACATTCAGGTAGGATAATTTACTCGTTTCATTAAGTGTACTAGTGTATATTAGTTTAGAGACAAATTATTATAGTCAGTGTTGTCATGTTTGAGGATGTAGTTTTTTTGGTGGGAAAAGGGCAAAGGCAGACATTCTGCTGTCAACTTTGACAGAAATATGCTCATAGGCTAAACCAGGAAGTTGACTAAAAGAAAGCTAGCGTTACAAGTTCCAGATGAACCTGTGATTTAAATGTAGAATTCACAATTAAAAAGTTTGCTAAATAAAAAACTATCTAAATTAACTGTTTTTTTTTTACTAGGCTGCCTGCAATGGATCAGTATACATGGTGATGGAATTCCCCACAACGCCAGACCTAGGTAGAGGGTGTGTTCCCTTATCCGTGCACACCGGTGTAGTTTGAAACACACACTGTCCCGCAATTTAACTACCAATCTGCTTGGATAACTTCTAAGATGAAGTAATGATTGTTCCAATCCTTCCTGACAGAAGACCCAGGCCCAGTGGGGCCTCCAGGGGGGCAGAAGCAGCCTGTGAAGTCCCACCTGCTGGCCTCCAGAGAGCTCCTGGTGGCCTCCCTGTATAACCTGGCTCCCCTGCTGGACAGGACCCTGGCATCCGGCCTGCTCTCCCAGGAGAACTACTTTGAGGTGGGGGCAGAGAGGACCCCTCAGGGCCGGGCACGCAGGCTGCTGGAGGTTGTCCAGGCTGAGATGGACGAGGCTGGAGCCAGATGCTTCATGGAGTGCCTCAGGAGATGCAAGCAGCACTACCCGCGCCTCCGAGCCTGGCTCAGAACTGATGCAGGTATGGAAGGGCAAGTGTGTGAACACATGATGAATGTGTATGAATATAGTTACCTAATTTCATCTTCCACATGTAAACTTGAGTCTTAAGACGATATTTGATGTCTTTTGTTTCCCCCACAGATATTCAGCGTGGACCCACAGGTATGGTAATGCAGAGGACCTCTTCCTGAAAGGGTCAGACTGTTGGTATGCATAGGTGTTTTAATCATCTGGCATTGGTCATCTCCTATCTGATTCAGTGTTGTGTTGTATTGTTTGGCTTCCCCAGAGCGTCAGCTGCAGGCCCAGCTCAGTGTCCTGTGTGGCCGGTTGGGGTTCTCTGTCCTGCCGGTCTCCCTGGAGCTGTTCTCTAATGGCACACTAACTCAGTTTGAACTGGACCAGGTCCAGGCAGCGCCCACATCTTACCAGCAGACCCACCAGCTCCTGTCCGTCTGTCTGTCCAAGGGAGAGAGGGCCTGCTGTAGCTTCTACCAGGCACTGGGCAGCGAAGACCCACAGCTGGCCTCAGACATCAGTGGTGACTTGTTATTAACTTGTTATAACAAGTTTATTACTTTTTAATTCTGTCTCGTGTTTTGTGTCTGTATTTCAGTCAGTGGGCTGTGCCTAATATCTCTGGTCAGTGGTCATGAAGTTTATATCACCTCTGTGGCAGTGGAGGATCCTGGGGTGTGTAGTACTCCTGTGGAAGTGAAGGATGATGGGTTATGTAGTACTCACACAGCAGTTGAGACCAGACAGACTGATGGGGAAGGTCTGTCTCTCCCAGACACCCACATACTCTCGGGTAAAGGTCACACCAGTTAACTACCATTATAACACAAGCAGATCAGTAGCAGAAGATAGATTCAGATTGAAAATAAAATTAACAATTTACAGTGACAACCTGTGTCACCTCCTCCTCCTTCTCAGATGTGCTCCAGCAGGTGCTGTCCCTGCTGGCTGTGGCTCCAGGTGAGGGGGCCAGGCTGAATGTGTGTGAGCTGGGGGTGGCAGTGGGTCTGCCCAGGAGGACCGTCAGAGAGTGCCTGTTGGAGGAGCATGAGGTGGGGGACATCGTTCAGCTCAGGGCCCTGGTCACCCTCTTCCTCAGTAAGACCCAGGATGCCTCTAGGCTGCTAAACAGGGTGGCAGAGTGCACAGCACAGCGTAGGTCTCACTACTTACTTATTTGTCTATTTGTATCAGGTACTTCTCTATCTACCTATCAGTAACTGTTTTGTTGCTTTTAGGGGTGCTGCTCTCTGAGAGGGGATGTATGTTACTGAAGCTGCTGTCTGTGGCTGAGGCCTTTCTCCGCACTGGGGACCACCACCACCTGCAAGCTGGGGACCACCTCTGCACTGTGGACCACCACCTGCGAGCTGGGGACCATCTCCACACTGGGGACCACATAGACAAAGTGTGGAACATCTTTAGCTTGGTCCTGTGGGACAGCATGGCAGAGGCTCTGGAGGATCCTGGGGCTGCAGTGGAATCATTGTGGGAACCTAGGGATGCTGTCCGTCTATTACGAGACAGTGAGAGAGTGGAGACAGAGCTTCTCCAGGAGTTGGAGGAATGCTGGGCAGACGGGGGAACTGAGAGCCTGTTACAGAGTGTTACAGTACTAGCTCAGTTGCTACGTGATCTCCACCCTCTTCAGGACAGTCTGTGCCTCTCCCCTCCTGAAGAGGGGGCTGTGTACCCCTGCCGCTCTCGCAGACTCCATAGAGTCACCCGTTTCCAGGGCCTGCCTGCACGGGTCATCCGCAAAGCACTGGGACACGGAGCTCCCTCCAAACACCCAGTCCCAGCTGGTCTCCCCATCCAGTACAGAGATCTCTGCCTCTGCATCACACGTCTGCTGGACAGGGTGCACCCACAAGAAAACACTACCTCCATAGATCTCTCCCAAGCTCCTATTGCTACCATCACCCAGCACATCTGCTCAACCCTGGCCCGGCCGGCGTTCGGCCCCCAGAGCTTTGATGCTGGGGTGAGACACAGGGTTCTGTCTGTGGTAAAGTATGACCCGGTCAGGTGGGGCCTGCTTAACTTACAGGAGCTGCATAAAGACACTCTGTTGGGTCTGGAGAGCTACCTGAAGCCAGGGGAGCATCACAGCTTCCAGCTTGTCCCAGAGAAAGTACGGATCTTCGGAGGGCCAGAGATACGCTGGGGAGAAAGGGTCAGGGGCCCAGTCGCCATCGACAACGGGATAGAGGAAGTCCTCCAATTTGTCACCTCCGAGCCAGCCTCCTTTCTTATCAGTGTTAGCTGCCGCGGCTATGACAGGGGCCAGTACTTTGAGGTACACGAGCCGCAGTGTGTGCGTGTGTCTGGACTGCAGGAGCAGGGGGTGGGCGAGGTGCAGGGTTTAGGGGGGACAGTGTTGGTTTTGGCAGTAGAGGGCGAGACAGTGTGGATGAGAGAGGAGAGGCAGGGGAGGGCGTGCGGGACAGAGCTGGAGCAGGTGTCTCAGAGACACTCTGCCACACTACAGGACGGGGGCTGCTGCTTCAGGGTCACGACCCCAGGGACACGTTGCCAGGTCAAGTTCATCTACAAGACAAGGAGAATCTCTGCTGTGGCCGAGAGGGACTGTGAAGTTTTCTAAAACCCTATTCGCACGGGACTAGTATTATGGAACGTAGGTTATGTAATTATTGCCCCAGCATGTCCGTTTTACCCCATGGACGATTCGGACGGGATTAGTTTTACCAAACTGCCCCTGTAAATTTATTTTTTTTCTCATTCAAAATGTACCGTTATGACGGAAGCCTGGAGGCTCTACTATGGATATCAGTAAGAACCATGAACTGTAACCTACGCAGACACTTAATTACCTGACGGATGTGCCAATTTATCTTTTCATTGGCACAATATCATCCACTTCATTTAAAAGGGAAGTATGACTCTGGGAAAGTTGATTTGTGAAGAAAAAAAACTGTTCATTCATCTGTAGGCTACGTGCATAGCACTTTGTTTTACGCATCAATTTGTTCCTAAATTCTTACCCAAAATGGGAGCAGTACCTGTTTAATTCAAAACACAGGGAGGATGAATCACACGGGATAAGTATTATCAGAGGACCTGGGAGTTTTCTGAAAAACAGTAGGTTTTTAAGGGCTGGGATAACAACCTTCCTACCAAGTAAAAATGACTGACATGGCAGATTCGGACAGGACTAAAATGACAGATGTGGTGATTTGTGCTTGTGCACATAATTATATTACCTGAGTTCCCCCGGTAAAACTAATCCCATCCGAAATGGTCTGAAGTCTCACTTGGTGGGATTTAATACCAGAAGCAACAAGCTGGTATTCAGGCATAGATTATGGCACCCACATGATTGAAAAAGGTTCTTCAGCACCAGAACCAGAAAGATGTCTTCACATGTACAGCATGATGAGGTGTGGCGGACTCCAATGTTATTAAATCCCAGCTATAGACCGAGACATAGACCGTGTTCATTCTCTCACTCACAATCCTTGTTCAGTTATTTATCTATCAACCTACACAGTAGCATTATGTTTTCTATTTTTGTCCAACAATGCACAGTACCTTAGCTGATATAGTTCAATCACAATGTAATTCAAAAATTAAATAGAAACCTTGCACCCGACTTCGCTGATAACTGAGGAAAATGTACTTAAGACTGTGATATGTGGTTGTCCCGCCTGGCTACAGTTGAAGTAGGAAGTTTACATACACCTTAGCCAAATACATTTAAACTCAGTTTTTTACAATTCCTGACATTTAATCCTAGTAAAAAAATCCCTGTCTTAGGTCAGTTAGGATCACCACTTTATTTTAAGAATGTGAAATGTCAGAATAATAGTAGAGAGAATGATTTATTTCAGCTTTTATTTCTTTCATCACATTCAGAAGGGTCAGAAGTTTACATATACTCAATTAATATTTGGTAGCATTGCCTTTAAATTGTTTAACTTGGGTCAAATATTTTGGGTAGCCTTCAACAAGCTTCCCACAATAAGTCGGGTGAATTTTGGTCCATTCCTCCTGACAGAGCTGGTGTAACTGAGTCAGGTTTGTAGGCCTTGTTGCTCGCACACACTTTTTCAGTTCTGCTCACATATTTTCTATAGGATTGAGGTCAGAGCTTTGTGATGGCCACTCCAATACCTTGACTTTGTTGTCCTTAAGCCATTTTGCCACAACTTTGGAAGTATGCTTGGGGTCATTGTCCATTTGAAAGACCCATTTGTGACCAAGCTTTAACTTCCTGACTGATGTCTTGAGATGTTGCTTCAATATATCATCAGAATTTTCCTGCCTCATGATGCCATAGATTTTGTGAAGTGCACCAGTCCCTCCTGCAGCAAAGCAACCCCACAACATAATGCCGCCACCCCCATGCTTCATGGTTGGGATGGTGTTCTTCGACTTGCAAGCCTCCCCCTTTTTCCTCCAAACATAATAATGGTCATTATGGCCAAACAGTTCTATTTGTGTTTCATCACACCAGAGGACATTTTTTTCAAAAAGTGCGATCTTTGTCCCCATGTGCAGTTGCAAACCGTAGTCTGGCTTTTTTATGGTGGTTTTGGAGCAGTGGCTTCTTCCCTGCTGAGCGGCCTTTCAGGTTATGTCGATATAGGACTCGTTTTTACTGTGGAAATAGATACTTTTGTACCCGTTTCCTCCAGAATCTTCACAAGGTCCTTTGCTGTTGTTCTGGGATTGATTTGCACTTTTCGCACCAAAGTACGTTCATCTCTAGGAGACAGAATGCGTCTCCTTCCTGAGCGGTATGACGGCTGCGTGGTCCCATGGTGTTTATACTTGCGTACTATTGTTTGTACAGATGAACATGGTACCTTCAGGCATTTGGAAATTGCTCCCAAGGATGAACCAGACTTGTGGTCTGTCTACAATTTTCTTTTCTGAGATCTTGGCTGATTTTTTGATTTTCCCATGATGTAAAGCAAATAGGCACTGAGTTTGAAGGTAGGCCTTGACATACATCCACAGGTACACATCCAAATGTTGTCAATTAGCCTATCAGAAGCTTCTAAAGCCATGACATAATTTTCTGGAATTTTCCAAGCTGTTTAAAGGCAGTCAACTTAGTGCATGTAAACTTCTGACCCACTGGAATTGTGATACAGTGAATTTTATAAGTGAAATAATCTGTCTGTAAACAATTGTTGGAAAAATTACTTGTGTCATGCACAAAGTAGATGTCCTAACCGACTTGCCAAAACTATAGTTTGTTCACAAGACATTTGTGGAGTGGTTGAAAAATGAGTTTTAATGACTCCAACCTAAGTGAATGTAAACTTTCGACTGTACCTTAAGATGAATACACTGACTGTTATTCTCTCTGGATAAGAGCGTCTGTTAAATTACAAAAACATAAATGTATTTATATTCCAGTTATTTAAAAAGCCTTTTTATACAGTGCTATTAAACTATATTGAAACTGGCCTCAAGCGAAGTTGTGCTGTGTTATTGTGTGTGTACAATGAGGTAGAAAATAATGCCTGCACCAGCAACACAACCACAGTTATCAAAAGTTTTAATTCACAACCATAATAAAATTGCATAGGTAAAAACAGGGTAAAGAAACAACATTTTAAGTCTAAAGTGACCTCTACTAAAAGTTACAGGGAGTTTCTGTATTCAGTTCTTAACTTGTTCATCTTACATGTGTGGACAACGCAAACCAGCCTTCTCCTTTCAGCTTGTCCACCTGTACTGGACAAAAGGGAAAACTGTATGATCGTCCTTAAAAAAAACACTAAACATTCCACAAATAGGATGAACCAGTGTGTGTGTGTACCGGAGTCCTGCTGCCTCTGGACTGTCCTCCAAGGCTTTGTGGAGAGACCCCACCAGCAGACCTGAAACACACAGGACCTCCTCAGTCAAGATGACCATCATTCCCCTGACCTCTGATCCCTTCTTCCACATCACCTGCCGAGTCGGTTAGAATGAAATGTCCTAGTCACAGATCTAAAGTCAGTGTTGTATTGTCCCATTTACGGTTCTCTCTAAATTTACAGTCCTCCCTAATGGTTACAGTTCTTATTTCAGACTCACCGTCTACTACCTCCGCTGCCCAGGGGGGAGGGGTCCTGTTCAGGCAGCAGCATGGATGACTCTGGGCTCAGGCCTGCTGCTGAGAGGGAGAAAGTAGTAATGAATACTGTGTGGAGATGGTTACAACACACACCTCTTGTCTCACACACACAGCTGCCTGACCTGACAGTGGAGGTATGGGGGAGACAGAAGGGGAGACTCTGGCTGAGGAGGAGCTCTGTCTCTGTTGTTCTATAAGCTCCAGCAGTCTGCTCCTGGCTGCTGCACTCTGCCTGTTGAGCTCTAGGAGACGCTGTTCCACACTGCTCTCACAGCCTGGGCCCTCACGAACCACAGACTGTAGGAGACACAGAGAAACAGCAGGTACTTCACCTGTCATTCATGCAAAACTTGATAGAAGACACCAGTATGTTCACCTCATGGAATGTTTATCATGCCGTACGGTACAGTACTCAAGAGACCTGAAATCTGGACAGTGAGTGTTCTGTTAGATGTGACCTCACCTGCTGTGTTTGCTGCTCTCCACCACAGGACCATGTCCCCCTCTCTCTCCCTGCCTCACGCTGGGGTGTTGTTCTGCCTGTACTGCTGGGAACGAAGCCTCTCTTCTCCATGCCCTGTTGGGGAGTCAGTCTCCCTGTGCTGCTGGAGACAGACCCCATGCCTGAACTCTGACCTTCACAAATCTCTGACCCGGAGGGAGGAGTAGCGGGGTGGAACTGCCCCAGCTGATCCCGTATGAGGGCGTTCTGACGGGTCAGCTCGGCAATCTGAGACAGCATGGCACCCTGGGACGGATCGCAGAGGAGAGGGAGGGGGTCTGGGGTGGCGGCTGGAGGGGGTGTAGGGGCAGGGCGGGGCAGGCTGAAGAGAGAGGGGGCGGAGCTGAAGGTCTGGAGGTCGTCACAGGAGCCCCGGGTCACAAGGAGAGAGGGAACGTGGTGAAGAGCCAGGGAATGAACAGCTGGGGAGGAGAGCAACATGACAGAATGAAAACATGAAGAAAGAGAGCAGAGTAGAGCCAAATAGACAACCCAGAAAGAGGTAGAGAGAGAGACCTGTTACCTGAAGTGTGACCGTGTGGCCGATTGTCTCTCTGACGTGGTGGAGAGAGCAGCACAGCAGGGTTGAGAGTGAGACCTGTCTGATTCTGTTCATAGGAGGGTACA
Source organism: Oncorhynchus clarkii lewisi (assembly GCF_045791955.1). Lineage (NCBI taxonomy): Eukaryota > Metazoa > Chordata > Actinopteri > Salmoniformes > Salmonidae > Oncorhynchus > Oncorhynchus clarkii. The sequence goes on along the minus strand of NC_092157.1, from coordinate 15,607,002 downwards.
GGAGCGTCTGCATCATAGGACGGTTCCCACTCACTGCCTGCATAGGGACACAAGTCTTTACCAACACTCATAACATGTTGAGGAAAAGTATAGTGAACCATGTGTGTGTGTGTGTGTACTGACCTGTAGCTATGCTGCCAGTCTCTTGGGGCTCATAGTCCCCGTCTCCTCCTAGTACCCCCAATCCCCCCAGAACCAGCACCACTGTGTCCAGCCTCTGTTCCAGATCACACGCTCGCTGCTGCAAACCTGCCTGGAGGGAAAACACTATTAGAGACCTCTTCATCGCACATAATGATATGAAGAATCATGAATTAGCCTTGGAAGCCATTCTTAAGGTAGAAGTGATGTAGAGAGATACTGTGTGTGTGATGTCTATTCTGACCTGCAGGGCGGCGCTCTCCTCTCTCAGGGTCAGGGTCTCTGCGGTGAGGGCGTCTATCATCCCTCTCTGCTCCTTCACCTCCACCTCCAGCCTCCTCCTCTCCTTTCCCTCCCTCTGAGCCTCCTCCTCTCTCTGACCCACAGGGGATAGAGTTATCATTCATACTGGCAGAACAGAACAGACACAGAGAACCAGTCGAATAGTCGTTAGGCATACCTGTCTGAGTAGTCTAGCCAGGCGGCCCAGTGTAGACACCAGAGCCACAGAGAAGCCTGTGAGGCTGTGTGTGCTGTGCTTTGGCCTCGTCGTCCCCTCTCCTTCCCCTGCTCCTGGGGCTCTGGGAGGCTCCTCTAGCCCTAGGCCATCCAGCTCTGTCTCCACCTGACCCAGCAGGCCCTGCAGCAGCCCCAGGCTAGACTGGTTCCCACTCAGAGAGCTGAGGGTAGAGCCATCCAGACCTGACTCAGTACTGCGCCCCCTACTGGCTTTCGAGGACCGGCTCTTCCTGCCTACATAGAAACAGACACATAGGAGAAACATGTTAACATATGCCTCTATGAACCAATTACTGCACTACTATGCATTAATGTTCACTAATTCAGTCAACTTTAAACAATAGTACCTGATGAATTGACTGTTGTTGCGATGCACTATGAGTCATACCTGAGCGGGTGAGAGGAGGGTCTGGGTTCAGGACCTGAGTGACCAGGGTGAAATGCTCCCCAGGTTCAGGCTGGGGTTGGGGCTGTCTGGACCACAACCGCTGGACTTTTACTGTGGCATTCAGAGCTGGAGAGAAGGAGGAAGAAAGAGGAGGAAAGGAAAGAGAATGAGGGTGATAGAGCAAGAGAGAGAGAGAGAAAATAGGGAGTAAGAGTTGATGTATAGTACATGACATTATCCATCCTTTTTCCCAGTTAAATGATCTGTCCTCTTACCTGCTTGTACTTGGGTTCCCCCTGAGGCACTGGGAGTCTGAGGGGGGCTGTCTCCTCCTGCCCCCTGGAGGTTGGAGTTACACTGGGGTCTTTGCTGCTTCCCTCCTCTAGTACAAGGCTTGGCTTTCACTTTCCGGGTATACACCTTGCAACTGACAACAGAAAAGGATGTGAGCTTATGATAGAGACATTACAACAGATAAGGGAAAAGGGGATACCTAGTCAGTTGTACAACTGAATGCATTCAACCGAAAAGTGTCTTCCGCATTTAACTCAACCCCTCTGAATCAGAGAGGTGTGGGGGGGGGCTGCTGTCTGGCAAATAATCACTTGTAATGGGTGTGTGTGGGCATTGGTAAGTGTTTGGCAGAATGTCAGCGTTGTTACCTGGTATCCATGTTGGAGTTGAAATTGACAGAGGCAGAATGGCCAGTTTCTTCATCACTATGGTCTTCAACAGAGTCCTCCAGCTCATTCAGAGCCTGAAATAAAAAATACATATGTTAAGAAATGGAAACACAAACACAAAGAGAAAGAGAGCAGTACCTGTGGGTCCATCATGGACTGGCTGAGGAGGGAGAGCTGTGTTGGGGCCTCTGGTTTCTGCAGGACAGGCAGGTCTGAGTCAGAGCCACAGTCTGGAGCCATGGTAACACTGGGGAACCCTGAGAAAAATAAAGAATACAAATCACTCACAACACTACTTTAGAGCTTCCATTAACCAGTCAGTAATAACCAGCTTTAAGACAATAAAAAAATGGAAAAGCTGATTGACCGGGAGAAAAATAAAAATCCCATTGTGAAATAATGCCTATTAGGCTAACTGATGGAAATACCAGTCGATGTAAATACATTTGACCGGTCTAAAGGTGCACGTGCATACTCGTCAGGCATGTTATTTATTACAGTGTACAGAAAACATGTCAGACAACAGGAGAGCTTCTGCTACAGCATCTCAAACAGCTGTTTCGTTGCTGCTAGACTGAAACCTGCCTTTATAGGCACAATCAGTGCGCAACAATTCTAAATGCAATCGTGTGTTAAAAACAGTTTTGATGGCCACAATTAAAAATAACTAGTATTTGTATTCATCAACTGGTAATTGAAGCGCGCTTTGGCTTCATCAGTGCATCACACACCACTTTGCAATGAAATGGAGGCCGTGTGCATTTTGAAAACAAGACCTAATTATGTGAATCCTGAACATTTTGCTACATATGAGGTATATTTAACCTTGCTTCAAAGCAGCCTAGCCAAAATCAGACCACGTCCGTAGAGGCATTTATTTTATTCAGACTTCCATATGCCATTGAAACCAGTAGACTATTTCTCTCATGTTCTATTGGTTTTCAAATCAACTTTATTTTTTTACATTGTCCAGTAGCCAAAGGCACAATCCTAGTCATATTATCAACCCATGTTAGTTGTTGTATCTTTAGATCTCCCCTCTTTCTACATTTCTAATGGATATTTCCATCTCTGTCACATGAAACGTCTCGCATGTGTGATGCGCTTTTGACAACGGCGTTTTCCCGCTAATTGCATTATGGAACGAACATTTGTGAAAAGCCTCAATTAGAAATAATAGTATCAACATTTTAAGCGAAATGTTCTGATTTGTTGCATCAGACTCATTGCTTTTTAAAGTTTTGGTTATGTAGTCTATGCCTACTGGTTGAATTTGGGATCTATCATCCCACAACTGTCCCAGAGTGTTTGGAACAGGCTCTCTTTCTTGACAAGCTGACCAATAGAATAGGTCAACTTTCCTACTATGGGGGATAGTAGATTGACAAAGGCTTGTGATTTTGCTGTTCATTACTCGTCTTGTTGGCTGAGGAAAAGTAAATGTGGACACTTATTCTAAAATCTTCAAAGTGCGCATTGGAATTTGGTAAGGATGCATGTAGTTCCATCCTCGAGTTGCATGTTAATATGAATTACCATAATCTAAATGTGCTTTCAGTCATTCAGAGCAACGCGGGTGGACGCCCTAATCAAGTTATGGGTCTGGTAAATTTCTCAAATGTCCGGTGCCACAACAGAAACCCTGTAAGATGCATAGAGAACATTCAAACACAGACATACAATAACCAACACATGATCAAAACACATTGAAAAGCCATTCATTAATCCATAGCAGGATAAGAGCAGTATCATACCGGTCTGCCTGCGAGGCGCGTCGCCAAACAAGTCTTTGACCACAGCCATAGCTCTGTCTGACCGGGCCAGAACGTCCTGCAGTTGAAACTGATCTGAGAACACCTACAGCACAATGAGATAACAAGTCTTCAGTGTGAAGACAAAGGTTTAATCTGCAGTTATGTAATATAAACAACATTCAATAAACATCTGTGGGGAATCAAGGGGATGTAAGTGTTCACTGAGTTGCAAGCTGACTCGAGTTTGCAATTTCAAAGTAGTTTCATGTCAAATTAGATTTACGTGAGATACCCCTACGATCTGCGCATGAGGTCTGTCTGTACTCCTCACCTCTCTGATGATGTTGAGGCTGGAGCGGTCTAGCGGAGCTGGGCTACCAGGGAGGTCCTTCTTCCTCCTGTGTCTCAGAGCTCTCTCTCTCAGCTCCCACTGGGCCACCACTCGGTTCTGGGACCGGTGCATCTCATGACGACGATTCTGAGGAGGAGGAGAGAGGAGTAGGCATACTGACCTAGGATAACTAACAACATAACAAAATGAGAGAAAACAACAACAAGTCTCTCTTACCAGCTCCTCCGGTGAAGCCTTGTGTACAGAGAGGTCATGGACGGTGCTCTGAAATTAGCAGAAGATGGTAGTCATCATAATTTCATAAATGTATCTCTTCCTTCTCCCCTGGTGGCAAAGTTGATTCCATGACAGGGACAGCAACTACTAGCACACTCACCACCCACTCTCTCTTCGGGGCATTGGCCTTCTTGGGACGCACAGCAGGTCGTTTTCCTTGACCGTGCTGTAAGCGGCCCACCCTCGTAAACGACATCTGGGAAGAAAACGATAACTAGCTAGAAAATGTCTGATTAGCTGGCTAACGTTAGCCTACCTAACTATGTTGTTTGCCAGGAGTTTTTTCAATGAAAGTCATACGCAAGCTACACTTAAACTAGGCAGTTGTAGCTTGCTGGCAAACTAGGTTATTAACTGTAGAAAAGTGTTTAGTTAGTTTGCTGTATTCATTGTTTTCTTTCCGTTGTGGAGTGGCGCTGTGTTCAACAGTTGTTGCGCGCTTCTGGGTGAAATGTGTAACCTCCTAGTTACCAATAAAACGACACCACAGATAGAACAATGACACAGATATTTCACTGATAAATGTGAAGCATCCGCTTTCCGTTTCCACTCACTACCAAATATGGTAGTGAAAGGAAGCCCACTATGGATTTTTGCCGACATTCTGCAAATGTTCTCATCGATGAAATATTTGATCTCAATACAGTTTTCTGTTCCCAAAACTACAATCTGGTATGAACATAGTGGACTAAGTTTGGTAGAATTTGCCCTTTGCAAACTTTTTACAACATCGCGTTGTTTAGAAGGTGCTCAAAGGCGAATTGAGTTATTGCACACGCGTTCTTAACAAAGTAGGCGTTCCCTAACGGTAATATGCAGATGTGCTAGAACAACCCAATAGGATCTCGCTAGTTCGTGCTTGGCTCTTCCCACTTCCTTGCTTGTTCTGCCACTATGACTAATTTGTTCCCCATTGTAAACGACTGGTTGTTGTCTATCTTGGTTAAGTTATAAAACATCTTTGAGGAGCTCTTTGGCATAATGGGAAATGTAGTCTTTAACAGCTACAAGCAAGGCACGCAGAGTTGTTTTAAAGAGATGTAGATGTAGCAAGAGAGCTTGAGATAGAGCTAAACACTATAAAAATGACCTGAAACATAGGTCCACTCTTCATCACGTTCAAAATATAAAATGACAACAATGTATAGTATTTGCATAATCAGTAATGGGAAAAACACAAGTGGTTCTATGGATTTGTGCTAATACGTATGACCACCAGGTGGCAATGTCATCTTACAAATTATTTTCAGCTCCCATATGACAGAACAGACAGTACTCACCTTGAACATCGAACAACATAATCAGGACAAAGATGTAATGTAGCCTAACAGAAAAAAGTAGGTAGTAAACCTAATATATCAGTTAGTATTCACCATAGAGATCCTATTAAATTCATATTAGTATTCTAATTCCTAGCTATAGGGTATTCACTCGAGAAGGTCAATTCACATCCGTGTGAGAGAATGCGTGCGCGCGTGCGTGCGTCCTGGCCAAAGTTTGTATGCACATAAGTCAATTTAATGTGATAATGTATGAGTGCCGGCCGGCCAGCAGACAGTGCGTGCGCTCTTACATTGTGCGCGCAGGGGTCCCAAGGGGGCACCCACACCCAATGCCGCACCGGGGCTACCCTCAGAAAGCGGTGGGGCTCCTCGGAACCGTACGCAGTGACAGTTCTTCACACTGACAACTGGCTGAGCTGAGCGCTGAAAAGTCTAGAAAAATGTCAGTAACCAATGCGCAAGCGCATGGCTGAACTAGTAGCCCACCTCTCATTCGAGGCACTCTCGCCATAGATGGACTAGGAGTGAGAGCCTGGGAGGCAATACTGTATGAATGCGTGAAAAGTTTACATCCCTTGCACGTCTCTTTATGGCGTAGCCTATCCTTAATGAGCACCAGAGACTGTGACTGCCATGCTCTATTCGATTTTAGTCTCATGGTCTAGTTTCCAAAATTTGGTCTACTGTAGAACAGTTTTGAGAAGTTAACCTCATGACACATTAGAAGAGGATAAAAACAAATTGCTGGTGTGGTGGACTGGACAGAGGGACAGGGGGAGAATCCGTGAGAATACTCGCATGGCACGTATGGATTACATGTAAGGCCAGTGTTGGTTTCGCTGCATCTCTGGGGGAAAGTCATCCGAGAAGCGTATTTTCAGGAGACCATGGACAGCCTCGCTTCCATGCCAGAGGGATTCCGCTCAGCCTGGATTGATGTTGGATTTACCCGGGGCTCCGAGAGCTCACAGCTGTGAAATTGAGAGTGAAAGACGCGCTATGAAATAATAGGCTATTTGTAAGATTGGTGCCAAATGTAGGCTATTTATGTTCTGGATATTTGATCATGTTTTATTTTCTCAACAAGCGTTACTAACGCTACTTGGAATCTTGTGATCAACTTCAAACAGTGGACACTTTTAAAAGGAGCGCTTTGGTGACAAATTTGTGGATCTATTGAATTAGGCTGTAGGATTACCCACGGAATTCCACTGTCAAATGATAGTTTCAAAGTCGTTTGTTTTGTTTCCATTTTGTCGCCTCGCTCTTTCGGTTCATTCATTCTCCGTATCACTTTGTTAACCAGGTTAAAGCCTGAGAGTAAAAGAAAGAAAGCCTCTGTCTCATAGCGCGCCCAGTGTGCACACACACGGGCACCATGGTCGGGATGTGGGGTGGCGGAGGTCTCCCAATGTCTGTCACCGTGGTTGTGACTCTGCTCCTGGCTATTATTGACGTGAAGGCGAGTGGGGAGTACTGTCACGGTTGGCATGACACCCAGGGCACATGGAGAGAGGGCTTCCAGTGCCCGGAGAAGTTCGATGGTGAGGATGCCATCATCTGCTGCGGGAAATGCGAGCTGCGGTACTGCTGCTCCAGGAATGAAGCACGGCTGGACCAGGGGACTTGTGACAACGACAAGCAAGCCCAGCAACCGGGCACCGACAGCAAAGAGAACAAGGAGACGGGCGCAGGTAAGAACTCTGTCTGGCCCAGCACGGCCAGCTTTAGGGGCCACAGCAGCTGTGCCAAACGCTCTGCCTCAAGGCTGCAAAGCTCTCCTTGTCTGCTAAAAATTATAAAGTAATTTCTAAATTAGATTTTAAACTGGCTCAGTTTAAATTGTTTAACTTAATTATAGGCTACGCCAGCAAAATTGCATTTTCAAGGAGATGAGGGAGACAGAAAGAGAGGGCCTAATTGCCTCATTTTAATAAAGGTTTAGGCCACAATGGCCCAGGCCTAGAACAAATGATACTTAATTGAAAGTTGGAGTTATGAGTTTCTTTCAAACATGTTCTAGTCTTTTCAACCACTATCTATCTGGGAGCTTAAAAATCGCTTAAAGATAGCGTACCGGTTCAGTTGGCAGCAACAGCTGCAGAGAAGCCAGTTGACACCATAAACCCACGCACTCACAAATGGAAAATTGTGCTGCGTGGCGTTATAAATAGCTGTGTTTGTTCTAGCACCAACACACGCGCGCCGCGGGGACTGCAGAGCTCGAGCAGCGCACTGTCCCCACGAGGATCAAGTTTGGACTTGACCGGATCTTTAGGCCATTGGCTCGCGACGGCGCTGACAGCTCTGTTCATAAAAACAAATCGCGTTATGAATCATTTCCCCGCGCTTGCGTGTCGATTCCGCTGAGGTATAGGCCTATGTGAACGGTTAATTCCCATCCCAAACACATTAGGAATGAATCCCCTGTATGTTCCTTCCTGACGTTTACCGTCTAGTTACATTCACATGATTTCAACGCACATTTGTACTTTATCCAGGCCTTTTTTTTTACGTTGCGTGACAGGGTGTCCATGACCAATTGCGCATGGAACGGAAGCGCCTAATAATGTCACATTGTAACCTCATCTAAGTCTTAGCAGTGAGTTAGTACTAGCCTAACAATTGGGTGTGATTGGAAGAACAGATGTCATAATTCTTCATTATTTTTATTGAAAGCAGATTTACTGAAAATCTTCAAGGTCCAAACAGGTATTAGTTATTGATGTCTTTGACATGTTTCCAACATATTTCCATCACATTCTCATTACAGTTGTAGCACAGAAAGCTGCATCATATAGGAAGAAAAGAGACATTACAGTGCACACACATTAAGTGCTTGCACATTACAAAATGAGAGGCACATTTACTATGAGTCAAAAATCTTGCAATGGTCATTTATCAAAGAAAACAAATAGTTGGCTACACGTAGTACAGATATTAAACATACACATCAACAGAGCATGCCTTTCTTGTAGAGTAGAATACAGTGTGTTTCTCTCTTGGCATTTGTTGAAAGAGTCATCACTTATCACTCCAGAAAGAGCCAAATACATTTTCATATAGTGAACAACAGCCAAAATAACTTAAACTGGCAAAAAAATGAAGTATTTTGTCATGCAAGGCACCGCTTGTACATTTAATTCATTTTTTTTATGTACAGGGCAACCAATTAATCACAAAGCAAAGATACACACAGCCATGTCAATGAATAACCCCAAGGATACTGTATATGCATTAAGAACAATAAACAGAGCCTAACATTCAACATGAAGGAACATGTGTGGGATTCAGGAAAGGAGAGGACCCCGGGGATTTGAATGGGGAGAGGACGAGCAGTCAGTTACACATAATATGCCCAAACAAGAACAGAGAGATGGGGGCTGATATTACTGCAGACAGAGTAGGGCTGTCCCAGTCCCAGTCCAGCAACAGGTGTGGAATAGACTAGTGGGCTGAATGGAAACTATAGACACTCTCCAACAGATAATGTCACAGCACTGTCATTACTACACTTCTTCCATCAGCCATTTTACTTGTGTCTCTGTCAGACTATAGGCTGTATTCACATATCATGTGACGCCGTTAGGAGGACATTAGAGGACTTTCTGGAGCCTTACGCACTAACTCATATCCATAGTAGCTACATAACTCTCTTAAAGAAAAGCTCCTCTAAACCTGATCATGGTATGGTTTGGCTGTGAGGTATTGAAGCTAACAGCTGTTCAATTAAGCAATAAGGCCAGAGGGGGTGTGGTATATGGCCAATATACCACGGCTAAGGGCTGTTTTTATGCACGACGGAACGCGGAGTGCCTGGATACAGCCCTTAGCCGTGGTATACAGTATTGGCCATATACCACAAAACCGCAGGGTGCCTTATTGCTATTATAAACTTGTTACCAACATAATTAGAGGAGTAAAAATACATGTTTTGTCATACCTATGGTATACGGTCTGATATACAATGGCTTTCAGCCAATCAGCATTCAGGGCTCGAACCACCCAGTTTATAATAGGAAATAGGTAATGGGCTCATAAAATTGATGTAATAGCGCCTCAGCTTCTACCTCTTTACCACTAGTCAAGTTGACTGTTGTCCCAGAATTAGTCTTATCTAATGAGTGCCTATAGCTTCAAACTTTAGACATCTTGAAATGGTCCTTTGAAAAGCTGGTGACTTTTGATGTTGCTCAGAGGGAGAGAACGAGTGTGTGTTAAGGAGAGAGAGAGAATGAAAAAGGAAAATGACAGAACGAGTCACTGCCTCTCTCAGGGTTACAGTTACACTCCATAACACTTTGGAGTATTCAAACTGGAAAATGAGTAACTTAACCAGAGGAACAATAAATCTCATGAAATCAGTTGTCATGTAACAAGTTCCCCATTGTGCTCCAAACGGGTGTGTGCCTGTGTGCGTGTGTGCGTGTGTACGTGTGTGCGAGGAAGCACCTCAACTCTGCCCTGGTCCTGCCACTCGAACCATTGCTGCCAACATTCCCCATGAGCGCTCACTGTTGGGTCAAAAGTTAACGAAACACCCAAAGAACACTTACGTTTACTATGAACCACTTTCTGTATGCTGTAGTAGGCGACACTGCCATCCTCTACCTTCACTCTGTAAGAGAGTTAGCCTGCTGCTTCATTACCAAGTCATCTTAACATGATTCATCCAGCATAAAACATTTGGTTCCTTGGAAGTTGTGGGAACGTAGGCTTTTGGTTTCACATTGGTTGTGGGAAAAAAGGCATACTTAATACGTTTTTTTAAACGTTCTGAGAACACAAGTGAACTTTTTTTTTTTAGGTTGGAGGGAGGTTCTGAGAATGTTTTACTCCGTTTCCTTGGAAGTATTCCTGGGAGGTTTTATTAACGCTCTGAGGCCTATAAGTTATTTAGAAGTTTTTGAATAACTTCCTTAAAACTTTCACGTGTCAAACTCATTCCACGGAGGGCCAATTGTCTTCGAGTTTTCTCTCCTCCCTTGTATTTGATTGATGAATTAAGGTCACTAATTAGTAAGGAACTCTCCTCACCTGGTTGTCTAGGTCTTACTTGAAAGGAAAAAACTAAAACCAGCAGACACTAAGCCCCCCGTGGAATGAGTTTGACACCCCTCTCTTAGGCATTAATCATGCAAATACATGTATTTTTTATTGTGAGACGGCATCAGTGAGATTCAAACCTATAATCTTCTCTTCTACATCCATGGAATTAGTCAATTGTGCCACAAGGATGGATCTAGCATTCCATGTTTTTTTTACACATACAAAGCTGTTCATTTTAGTCTATTCAAACAGTCCCCATTTCAAAGGAAACAGGCACTCATTAAGATCAGATTTGAAACACTTAACAAGATAGAGGATAGAGAGAGTTTTGTTGATGCTGATAATGGAATGTATGTTTTTAAATAACAAAAAATGAAAGTTTTGTTGTGTTATTTATGGAACGTTTTCTTAATATTCTCGGAACAATTTGAGAACATAACTTTAAATAGAACCGTGAGCAAAACCTGTAGGAAACGTAATTCCCACAGAATAAATCTTTTTCTTACCACTCTCTGAACTATTGAAAAATATTCCCAATGTCAAACCAGTTGGAGAACGTTCCTAGAACATTACCAATGTCAAACCAGTTGGAGAACGTTCCTAGAACATTACCAATGTCAAACCAGTTGGAGAACGTTCCTAGAACATTACCAATGTCAAACCAGTTGGAGAACGTTCCTAGAACATTACCAATGTCAAACCAGTTGGAGAATGTTCCTAGAACATTACCAAGATTGAAATGAAATGTAACCATGTTTGAACTTTTAGGAAACGGTCTGTTAAAGTAATGAAATAGCAAGAAAATATAATATATAACAAGTTCCTTAAATGTGCTGAGAATGTTTCAAAGCCAAGCAACTATCCTGCACCATTACCAGAACGTTGTGGGAAGGTTGTATGTAAAATAACCATGGGACAACCACACTCTCACCAATCAATAAGAAACACATGGTTCTCAGAACGTTATGTGCTAGCTGGGTACTGTACTTCCTGGAACTGGTTTACACTAGACAGATGGCAGAAAAACAGCTGTGTACTTTAAGGGGTGAATTACATGCTAATCATGCGAGAATCATGCAGATGATCGGATTGAACACACAGTAGCCTGCTTTATCTCCAGAGTCACAGCTGTTACTATGGTTCAAAGGTTACAGTAAGAGAGATGTAGTATGCATTAGAGCCCCACTGCAAGGTTGGCCTATATCATGTTGAAAAGATGTATGGAATTAGGCCTTCAATGTGATCTGTTGCATTACTCCAAACCAGCCATCATTAATGCCACTCTCAATATGTCTTAACGCTGCCTCTATACAGTATAAGGGACTATTCTGGTTTAAATGCCATAGCGCGATGTGGATTTATATAGGAGAAGAGGTCAGGAAGACCCACATAAGTTCTGGCTACATAACTTTGGTATGAGACAGAATCCCCCCTCTCACAGACAAACACAGATCAAACGCAAGCATAAACTCACTCAGACAGATAGGTACAGGGTCGGTGGAGGGGGGTTGGGGGTTGGGGGGGCCACAGCTGGGTGCGCAGGATAAGAACAGATCAAAACAAAGTTAATAACTTCTAATGAGGGACTGGGGCCCCCTGGAGGCACGCCACTAGTCCACCTCTGTCTCGGCCTTTCTTCCTCTAATTTCGTCTCTCCCTCTTTTCTCTTTTGTCTCACCATCTCACTCCATTTCTCTTTCGCTCTCATTTGGGTTTATGGGTGAGGTAAAAACACGTGAGTGTAACAGCTCTTGCTTGAACTTTTTGACAAACTGTTTTTCTCACTGCAGTTCACTCTTGGTCTCTCAACTTTACTAGTTCAAGGAAAGAGGATATTTTCCAAAATCATGTCAAAAGTCTTGATGGTAGAATAAACCACTTCATCATGTTGCTGTTGTAGTTTGTTCAGTTTGTTTTGTCTGAGGGCGTAAGTGGTTATGGTCTGAGGAAGTTCTATCCTCGCTCTGCTCTGCTTGTTATAGAAAGAACAGCCCTGTCTTAATGTACACTACATGACCAAAAGTATGTGGACACCTGCTCGTCGAACATCTCATTCCAAAATCATGGGCATTAACATGGAGTTGGTCCCCCCTTTGCTGCTATAACAGCCTCTACTTTTCTGCGAAGTCTTCCACTAGATGTTGGAACATTGATGCTGGGACTTGCTTCCATTAAGCCACAAGAGCATGAATGACGTCAGGCACTGATGTTGGGAGACTGGGCCCTGCTCGCAGTCGGCGTTCCAATTAATTCCAAAGGTGTTCGATGGAGTTGAGGTCAGGGCTCTGTGCAGGTAAGTTAAGTTCTTCCACACCAATCTTGACAAACCATTTCTGTATGGACCTCACTTTGCGCACAGGGGCATTGTCATGCTGAAACAGGAAAGTGCTTTCCCTAAACTGTTGGAACAAAGTTGGCAGCACAGAATCGTCTAGAATGTCACGTATGCTGTAGAGTTAAGATTTCCCTTCACTGGAACTAAGGGGCCTAGCCCGAACCATGAAAAACAGCCCCAGACCATTATTACTCCTCCACCAAACTTTACAGTTGGCACTATGCATTGGGGCAGATAGTTCTCCTGGAAAATCCAGATTTGTCAGGAGACGAGAACTTACAACAAAATGCTTACTTACAAGCCCTTAACCAACAATGCAGTTTTAAGAAAAATACCTAAAAAAAACTATAAATAAAAGTAACAAATAAAAATAACGAGGCTATATACAGGGGCTACTGGTACAGAATCAATGTGGAGGCTATATACAGGGGGTACTGGTACAGAATCAATGTGGAGGCTATATACAGGGGCTACTGGTACAGAATCAATGTGGAGGCTATATACAGGGGGTACTGGTACAGAATCAATGTGGAGGCTATATACAGGGGGTACTGGTACAGAATCAATGTGGAGGCTATATACAGGGGGTACTGGTACAGAATCAATGTGGAGGCTATATACAGGGGGTAATGGTACAGAATCAATGTGGAGGCTATATACAGGGGGTACTGGTACAGAATCAATGTGGAGGCTGTATACAGGGGGTACTGGTACAGAATCAACGTGGAGGCTATATACAGGGGGTACTGGTACAGAATCAATGTGGAGGCTATATACAGGGGGTACTGGTACAGAATCAATGTGGAGGCTATATACAGGGGGTACTGGTACAGAATCAATGTGCTGGGGGCACCGGTGTGTCAAGGTAATTTAGGTAATATGTACAGGTAAGTAGAGTTATTAAAGTGAGTATGCATAGATAATAACAGAGAGTAGCAGCAACGTAAAAGAGGGGGTGGGGGGGCAATGCAAATAGTCTGGGTAGCCATTTGATTAGATTTTCAGGAATCTTATGGCTTGGGGGTAGAAGCTGTTTAGAAGCCTCTTGGACCTAGACTTGGCGCTCTGGTACCGCTTGCCGTGCGGTAGCAGCGAGAACAGTCTATGACTAGGGTGGTTGGAATCTTTGACAATTTTTAGGGCCTTCCTCTGACACCGCCTGGTAGAGAGGTCCTGGATGGCAGGAAGCTTGGCCTCTGTAGTGCCTTGTGTGAGTCCGAGCAGTTGCAATACCAGGCAGTGATGAACCATGCTCTCGATGGTGCAGCTGTAAAACCTTTTGAGGATCTCAGGACCCATGCCAAATCTTTTCAGTCTCCTGAGGGGGAATAGGTTTTGTCAGGCCCTCTTCACGACTGTGTCCTTGCACCACACGGTCAGGTCTCTGACCTCCTCCCTATAGGCTATCTTGTCATTGTCGGTGATCATACCTGCCACTGTTGTGTCATCAGCAAACTTAATGATGGTGTTGGAGTCGTGCCTGGCAGTGCAGTCATGAGTGAACAGGGAGTACAGGAGGAGACTGAGCACGCATCCATGAGGGGCCCCCGTGTTGTTACCTACCCTTACCACCTGGGGGCGGCCCGTCAGAAAGTCCAGGATCCAGTTGCATGGGGAGGTGTTTAGTCCCAGGGTTCTTAGCTTAGCGATGAGCTTTGAGGGCACCATGGTGTGGAGCGCTGAGCTGTAGTCAATTAATAGCATTCTCACATACAGTAGGTCAAATCAAAATCACATTTATTTATATAGCCCTTCTTACATCAGCTGATATCTCAAAGGGCTGTACAGAAACCCAGGCTAAAACCCCAAACAGCAAGCAATGCAGGTGTAGAAGCACGGTGGCTAGGAAAAACTCCCTAGAAAGGCCAAAACCTTGGAAGAAACCTAGAGAGGAACCAGGCTATGAGGAGTGGCCAGTCCTCTTGTGGCTGTGCTGGGTGGAGATTATAACAGAACATGGCCAAGATGTTCAAATGTTCATAAATGACCAGCATGGTCAAATAATAATAATCACAGTAGTTGTCGAGGGTGTAGCAAGTCAGCACCTCAGGAGTAAATGTCAGTTGGCTTTTCATAGCCGATCATTAAGAGTTTCTCTACCGCTCCTGCTGTCTCTAGACAGTAGAAAACAGCACAGGTCAGGGTTCCATAGCCACAGGCAGAACAGTTGAAACTGGAACAGCAGCACGGCCAGGTGTCAGCAAGGAGCCATCATGCCAGGCAGTCCTGAGGCATGGTCCTCTGGGAGGGAGAAAGAAAGAGAGAAAGAGAGAATTAGAGAGAGCATACTTAAATTCACACAGGACACCGGATGAGATAGGAGAAGTACTCCAGATATAACAAACTGACCCTAGCCCCCGACACATAAACTACTGCAGCATAAATACTGGAGGCTGAGACAGGAGGGGTCAGGAGACACTGTGGCCCCATCCGATGATACCCCCGGACAGGGCCAAACAGGAAGGATATAACCCCACCCACTTTGCCAAAGCACAGCCCCCACACCACTAGAGGGATATCTTCAACCACCAACTTACCATCCTGAGACAAGGCCAAGTATAGCCCACAAAGATCTCTGCCACGGCGCAACCCAAGGGGAGGCACCAACCCAGACAGGAAGATCACGCCAGTGACTCAACCCACTCAAGTGACGCACCCCTCCTAGGGACGGCATGGAAGAGCACCAGTAAGCCAGTGACTCATCCTCTGTAATAGGGTTAGAGGCAGAGAATCCCAGTGGAGAGAAGGGACCAGGCAGAGACAGCAAGTGCGGTTCGTTGCTCCAGAGCCTTTCCGTTCACCTTCACACCCCTGGGCCAGACTACACTCAATCATATGACCCACTGAAGAGATGAGTCTTCAGTAAAGACTTAAAGGTTGACACCGAGTCCGCGTCTCTCACATGGGTAGGTAGATCTTTCCATAAAAATGGAGCTCTATAGGAGAAAGCCCTGCCTCCAGCTGTTTGCTTAGAAATTCTAGGGACAATTAGGAGGCCTGTGTCTTGTGACCGTAGCGTATGTGTAGGTATGTACGGCAGGATCAAATCGGAAAGATAGGTAGGAGCAAGCCCATGTAATGCTTTGTAGGTTAGCGGTAAAACCTTGAAATCATCCCTTGCCTTAACAGGAAGTCAGTGTAGGGAGGCTAGCACTGTAGTAATATGATCAAATTGTTTGGTTCTAGTCAGGTGTTCCTTTTGTCCAGGTGTGAAAAGAGGGCAGTGTGGAGTGCAATAGAGATTACATCATCCGTGGATCTGTTTGGATGGTATGCAAATTGGAGTGGGTCTAGGGTTTCTGGGATAATGGTGTTGATGTGAGCCATTCAAAGCACTTCATGGCTACAGATGTGAGTGCTATGGGTCGGTAGTCATTTATGCATGTTATCTTAGTGTGCTTGAGCACCAGGACTATGGTGGTCTGCTTGAAACATGTTGGTATTAGAGACTCAGACAGGGAGAGGTTGAAAATGTCAGTGAAGACACTTGCTAGTTGGTCAGCGCATGCTCAGAGTACACGTCCTGGTAATCCGTCTGGCCCTGCGGCCTTGTTAATGTGACATAGTCGCCCGGAACAGCTGATGCTCTCATGCATGTTTCAGTGTTACTTGCCTCGAAGTGAGCATAGAAGTAATTTAGCTCGTCTGGTAGGCTTGTGTCACTGGACAGCTCTCTGCTGTGCTTCCCTTTGTAGTCTGTAATAGCTTGCAGGCCCTGACACAGCCAACGAGCGTCGGAGCTGGTGTAGTACGATTCGATCTTAGTCCTGTATTGAAGCTTTACCTGTTTGATGGTTCGTCGGAGGGCATAGCGGGATTTCTTATAAGCTTCCGGGGTAGAGACCCTCTCCTTGAAAGCGGCAGCTCTACCCTTTAGCTCATTGCGGATGTTGCCTCTAATCCATGGCTTCTGGTTGGGGTATGCACGTACAGTCACTGTGGGGACGATGTCATCGATGCACTTTTTGATGAAGCCAGTGACTGATGTGGTGTACTCCTCAATGTCATCGGAAGAATCCCGGAACATATTCCAGTCTGTGCTTGCAGTGCTGCTCCAGAGTCCAATGGTGGTGAGCTTCCCACCACTCCAGCCGACACTTGGCATTGCGCATGGTGATCTTATGTTTGTGTGCGGCTGCTTGGCCATGGAAACCCATTTCATGAAGCTCCCGACAAACAGTTCTTGTGCTGACGTTGCTTCCAGAGGCAGTTTAAAACTTGATAGTGAGTTTTGCAATTGAGGACAGACCATGTTTACGTGTTACGTACTTCAGCACTCTGCAGTCCCGTTCTGTGAGCTTGCGTGGCCTACCACGTCGTGGCTGAGCCGATGTTGCTCCTAGACGTTTCCACTTCACAATAACAGCACATATAGTTGACCGGGGCAGCTCTAGCAGGGCAGAAATTTGACGAACTGACTTGCTGGAAAGGTGGCATCCTATGACAGTGCCACATTGAAAGTCACTGGGCTCTTCAGTAAGGCCATTCTACTGCCAATGTTTGTCGATGGAGATTGCATGGCTGTGTGCTCGATTTTATACACCTGTCAACCACGGGTGTGGTTGAAATAGCCAAATCCACTAATTTGTCCACATACTTTTGTATATATAGTGTATATTTGATACTGGAAGAAAGAAAAACATATTTTTTCCCTTGTTTGTTAAAAATGTGTTATCGTCAAACCACTGAAAACCTCCCTCCCTCCCACTCTCTCACCCTTCTTCCTTCCTCTCTCCACAGTACCCATCTACGTTCCCTTCCTGATCGTGGGCTCTGTGTTCGTGGCTTTCGTCCTGGTGGGTTCCGTGGTTGCCGTTTGCTGTTGCCACTGTCTCCGCCCCAAACAGGAACTGTCATCAGGGGGCGGGGGAGGAGGCGGGTCTGGTGGCGGCCGTCTCCTGGAGACTATTCCCATGATGGCTAGCGTGGGAACGTCTCGCGGTTCCTCTTCCCGCCAATCAAGTACGGCCACCTCGTCCAGTTCCTCTGCCCCTCCTGCCCAGGTGCCTCGCCCGGCCCCCCAGCCCATGATGCGTGCCCAGGCCTCCTGCTGTCTCCCTCCAGACGCCAGTGTCTTCGTCAACATGCCAACCAACTTCTCCGTGCTCAACTGCCAGCAGGCCACCCAGATCATGCCCCACCAGGGACAGTTCATCCACCCCCAGTACATCGGCTATGCCACCCACCACATGTCTCCACCCCAGGGGGTCTACCTGGACCCCACCCAGGGGGGCTACAGACAGCTGCAGTCCCCCTACCCCCCACCCACCAGTGTGGCCAGTGTCACCAGCGAGCAGAAGTACCCTCCAGTAACAGTTTAATCCATTTTGGGGACTGTGTGTAACAGACCTTGTGAGGGCCTTATGGGGACTGTTTGAGAAACCTTATGGGGACTGTGTGAGAAACCTTATGGGGACTGCATTAGAAACATTATGGGGACATTGGGAGCTCGCCAGCTTGGAGAGAGAATGATATGGACTCAGGCTCACACAGAGGACTCGTAAAACCGAAGCTGGGATCTGTGCCTGACCAGCCACAGTGTGTTGCTGGTTGTCCTCATTCAGCAACACACAGAGGGGTGATGCTGCCCACCAGGGCCAATGACTCGCAGCAGAGTGTGTGGGTTTAACGTCTTGAAGTTTGTCAGTGTAGCGTTTGTTGTATGTGTTTGTAAATGAGTGAATGTGTGTATGTACAGTACGAGTGAGGGTGCTGTGTCCAGTGTGGCTATGTGTGTATGTGACTATATGTACAGAATGTGCTGTGTGTGTATTACTGTCAGTGTATGTGGTGGTGAGTGGGTGTATGTTAACGGATGTACTATGTGTGTGTGTATATGAGTGTATAGTATGTGTGTATATGAGTGTATAGTATGTGTGTATGTGTGTGAGGACGTGTGTATATGAGTGTATAGTATGTGTGTATATGAGTGTGTAGTATGTGTGTATATGAGTGTGTAGTATGTGTGTATGAGTGTATAGTAGGTGTGTATATGAGTGTATAGTATGTGTGTATGTGTGTGAGGACGTGTGTATATGAGTGTTTAGTATGTAATGGGAAATGCAGGCGGTGTGATGTGAAAAACAGTCCCTCTCTCCCTGTAGGCCTGTTGATGTCTAATGAAGTGAACACAGGACACAGACTGTGACGCTCCAGCCTTACCCCCCCCCCCCACCCCACACACACACACACACACCTACCCACTGCCTTGAGCGGAAACGCACACACACTTGCCTATACACAAGAGAACCCACAAAATTAAAATACACAAACACTCACGCACGGACTTGGAAATAAATGTGCCTGAAAGGAGGTGTGTGTGTATATGTATGTGTGTGTGTGCGTATGTATGTGTGTGTGTGTAGCTGTGATCGGCAACCTTCTGAAGATTGCAGAAATAATAACGCAGTAAAAGCTGTCTGCCAACTGTTCCACCTCACTGAGTTTCCCTCCTGTGAAAGAGGTGTGTGTGCTGGTGTGTGCGTTTACTGAAGGTAGACTGGAGTTGTGCTGGAAGGTTTCAGGGCATTTCCAACAGTTATTTTCACTTCAGGTGGGTAGAAAAAGAACAGCAAAAAAATGGACAAGACCCACTGGGCACACCACGTCATTTCAGGGCGGCAGGGTAGCCTAGTGGTTAGAGTGTTGGACTAGGAACCGAAAGGTTGCAAGTTCAAATCCCTGAGCTGACAAGGTACAAATCTGTTGTTCTGCCCCAGTTAACCCACTAGGCTGTCATTGAAAATAAGAATTTGTTCTTAACTGACTTGCCTAGTTAAATAAAGGTAAAAAAAAAAAATCTACCTGGATTATTGGGTAATATTTGATCGAGACGACCCATTAGGGCTCTATTCACTCAAAAAGACAGCCAAAGTTAGTTGAATTTCCAACGTGTTATCACTATGCTTTCAACCAAATTCTAATGGAAAGACAATGTCTGATCTTTGGTTTAGTTGTCCCCCAAATGTCTATCAAATGTCTATCACTGTGCCAACCATTTAAAAGCACAGCAAAGTTCAAATGGGAATACAATGTCAGATATGTTGTTTATTTATACAACAGATTATTGTGACATCACTGTGTTTCATCTATTAGCCGAACCAAATGACCTGGATGGCAGTTGAGATGACAGTACGTGGAGCAAGTGATCAATGCCGTTCCAGATTCTGCACAGATTATTAAAGCGATTGTGAAGATCTCCACAGACCTATGATGACCGATGCATGCTATCTTAAACATGCATACTTTATCTAATTACATAATGTGTAGTTACAGTGACCTAAAAATGTGGCCGTGGATGTGTTACTCATTTTAAGGTTGAACTTGACATTTGTTTGTAAGATAGAGTAAATATCCTTAAATTAAGGCTATTACAAAAGTAATATTGAATTGTTTGGTTGACAATGCACCCAAATATCAACATTTTAAAGGAAATGTATCTACTGTTTGGATAGTTCCATTCTTTAACTTTTATTTTTGGTTGAGTTGGCGATGTGAATCCAACATATAATTTGTTAACTTGTCGACAAATAAATATGTAATTTATGTTATTTCAAAAGTGATATTGAATTGTATTTGGATGTCAACACAACCAAATATCTTGCCTGATGACTCACATTGAATTCTTCCACTGCTCTATCAATCGCTACATACTTAATTGCGGAAAATAAATAAACATTTGTGGCGTGGCGTTTTGCCGGAGCAAAGAGACTGGGTAAGTCAGCCAACCAAATATCAACATGAAGGAGATTTATCTTCTGCTTGGATAGTTCCATCTGTGTTACTAATTTAGTCGGGCTTTAATTACAGTTCGTCTACAAATTAAGTTTGTCTCCATCTCAACCAAAAATCTAAGTTAAAGAATAATACTAAATCAAATCAAACTTTAAATGCACTTTAAATAAAGTTTGATTTGATTAAGTCCTATTCTTTAACTTAGATTATTGGTTGAAATGGAGACAGGAATCCAACTTATGGTTGCGTTGACAACTAAACACAATTCAACATCACTAAATATCATTTCATTTTTATCAACTAGAGCTTGAAACTAGAGGTCTTTATCGGCTCCAAAAAGTTGGACCTGGATCCCGAACGGACCCGAAAACAATCAGACCCGAACACGAATGGACACGACAGCAACCGGTCCGGGTCTAGACCAGACTCGATTGGAGCCGAGTAACAAAAAATGTATGTTTGCTAGCCAAGTAGCTCTTTTGGTTAACAAAAAGATATGTTGGAGAGGCCTTATTAACGTAAAATAAATATGCTATAGGCTATGCAGAGCCGAGGTTGGGTCCATTCAGGTCCACTCAGGTCTTTCAGCTGTAGTTACATAGACCCGAGACCCGATGACAATCAAACAGGACCTGACCCGGACCGGAGGGAAAAGTTTGAATTTTGGACCCAGACTCGCTCGGGTCCTGGGTCTGGTCTCAGACCCATTAGGCCTCTGTTCCAAACCTATCCCTATTCTGCTGTCTTTTTTTTGCTGAATTCTGGTTTGAATTGAAACAATGGCTGTTGATGACTTTGCAAATGCCTAAATAGCATCATTGAGGATAAATGAGTATAGTCACATTTCATTTGCTCTGTTAAACCTACACTTTGGAATGACTTCGATAGCAGCATTGAGGATAAATGAGTATAGTCACATTTCATTTGCTCTGTTAAACCTACACTTTGGAATGACTTCGATAGCAGCATTGAGGATAAATGAGTACAGTCACATTTCATTTGCTCTGTTAAACCTACACTTTGGAATGACTTCGATAGCAGCATTGAGGATAAATGAGTATAGTCACATTTCATTTGCTCTGTTAAACCTACACTTTGGAATGACTTCGATAGCAGCATTGAGGATAAATGAGTATAGTCACATTTCATTTGCTCTGTTAAACCTACACTTTGGAATGACTTCGATAGCAGCATTGAGGATAAATGAGTATAGTCACATTTCATTTGCTCTGTTAAACCTACACTTTGGAATGACTTCGATAGCAGCATTGAGGATAAATGAGTATAGTCACATTTCATTTGCTCTGTTAAACCTACACTTTGGAATGACTTCGATAGCAGCATTGAGGATAAATGAGTATAGTCACATTTCATTTGCTCTGTTAAACCTACACTTTGGAATGACTTCGATAGCAGCATTGAGGATAAATGAGTATAGTCACATTTCATTTGCTCTGTTAAACCTACACTTTGGAATGACTTCGATAGCAGCATTGAGGATAAATGAGTATAGTCACATTTCATTTGCTCTGTTAAACCTACACTTTGGAATGACTTCGATAGCAGCATTGAGGATAAATGAGTATAGTCACATTTCATTTGCTCTGTTAAACCTACACTTTGGAATGACTTCGATAGCAGCATTGAGGATAAATGAGTATAGTCACATTTCATTTGCTCTGTTAAACCTACACTTTGGAATGACTTCGATAGCAGCATTGAGGATAAATGAGTATAGTCACATTTCATTTGCTCTGTTAAACCTACACTTTGGAATTACTTCGATAGCAGCATTGAGGATAAATGAGTATAGTCACATTTCATTTGCTCTGTTAAACCTACACTTTGGAATGACTTCGATAGCAGCATTGAGGATAAATGAGTATAGTCACATTTCATTTGCTCTGTTAAACCTACACTTTGGAATGACTTCGATAGCAGCATTGAGGATAAATGAGTATAGTCACATTTCATTTGCTCTGTTAAACCTACACTTTGGAATGACTTCGATAGCAGCATTGAGGATAAATGAGTATAGTCACATTTCATTTGCTCTGTTAAACCTACACTTTGGAATGACTTCGATAGCAGCATTGAGGATAAATGAGTATAGTCACATTTCATTTGCTCTGTTAAACCTACACTTTGGAATGACTTCGATAGCAGCATTGAGGATAAATGAGTATAGTCACATTTCATTTGCTCTGTTAAACCTACACTTTGGAATGACTTCGATAGCAGCATTGAGGATAAATGAGTATAGTCACATTTCATTTGCTCTGTTAAACCTACACTTTGGAATGACTTCGATAGCAGCATTGAGGATAAATGAGTATAGTCACATTTCATTTGCTCTGTTAAACCTACACTTTGGAATGACTTCGATAGCAGCATTGAGGATAAATGAGTATAGTCACATTTCATTTGCTCTGTTAAACCTACACTTTGGAATGACTTCGATAGCAGCATTGAGGATAAATGAGTATAGTCACATTTCATTTGCTCTGTTAAACCTACACTTTGGAATGACTTCGATAGCAGCATTGAGGATAAATGAGTATAGTCACATTTCATTTGCTCTGTTAAACCTACACTTTGGAATGACTTCGATAGCAGCATTGAGGATAAATGAGTACAGTCACATTTCATTTGCTCTGTTAAACCTACACTTTGGAATGACTTCGATAGCAGCATTGAATTGATCTAGTTTCCCTCAACAATCATTCTCATAATAGTACATAGGTAAGAGTCAGTGACATCATAGCTAAGCTGGGCTTGGTTAAACCCTGGATGGGAGACTAAAGGGTAGCTGTAGATAGATTAGTTCTCCAGTAAGAGGTGCTGCCCAGCCGATAATTGTTTAAAATTCTGAGTAGATATAACGTTGAAGATTTGACGGTGTTTTAACGGTACAAATTCAACAAATTTTACACAAGGTTTGTCTATGTTGGAATTTGGTTAACATGATGACATCATTCTGTGGTTGAAATTTTACCCTCGAAACAAACAAAAAAATCCTATATATTTTCCACGTCATAATACATTGACAAGTTATGTTGAAACAACGTTGATTCAATCAGTTTGTGCCCAGAGGGAACACTTTTCACTATGTCGGGTAGCTGGTCTTAAAGGTGGCTTTTGGATTTTGGACTCCTACTTTGTGCCCTGTTATAGAACTGTCTCTGTATTAGGACTGTACACAACTCACTCCAAGTTCCAGTTGATGAAACTGCAGAAATGCATAGGTGTCCCAAAGTGAACTAACCTGACTGTGTGTTTTGTGTATTTCAAGCATAATGTCTGTATGATCAACTGTGTGTGTGTGTGGGTGTATCCTGAGGTTGAACGTGTACCTGCTCCCTGTGAAACACAGTGTCCTTTTTCATATGAATTATAATAAATCAATATTAAACAGTGTCCAAACTGTCATGGAGTCATCTGTCCATTTTGTCAGCGTTTCTACAGTTACCATCCAATACTTTTTTAGAATAAGGATAAAGCATTTTGCTGAGGTTTTGGCGGCTGGCTTAAGAAAGGATATATTACTAACATCACAGTTGTTTGGGCCATATCTATTCTTAAACCATGTACAGCACCCCCCCACCCCATACATTCACACAACACAAATGTTCCATGGTTAAGTTAGAGAGGTCTGTTGCCATAATGCTAGTCTTACGGCTGACTCGGTCCCAGCAGGAGTTGTGAGATTTACACACACTTAGAGACGAGACCCAGAAGAACAGAAACAACACTCCAAGTGTAAAAACTGACACCCAAGCGGGGGCCAAACCACAAAGCAGTCTTGGGGAGTGAGCAGCCAACATACACACTACATACACTGAGTGGACAAGACATTAGGAACACTTTCCTAATATTGAGTTGCAACCCCCTTTTGCCCTCAAAACAGCCTTAAATTTGTCAAGGCATGGACTCTACAAGGTGTCAAAAGCGTTCCACAGGGATGCTGGTCCATGTTGACTCCAATGCTTCCCACAGTTGTGTCATGTTGGCTGGATGTCCTTTGGGTAGTGGACCATTCTTGATAAACACAGGAAACTGTTGACTATAGAAAAAACAGGATAGGGTTGCAGTTCTTGACTCAAACTGGTGCACCTGGCACCTACTACCACACCCCATTCAAAGGCACTTAAATCTTTGTCTTGCCCATTCACCCTCTGAATGGCACACATAAACAATCCATGTCTCAATTCTCTCAAGGCTTAGAAATACTCCTTTAATCGGTCTCCTCCCTTCATCTACACTGATTGAAGTGGATTTAGCAGGTGACATCAATAAGGGATCATAACTTTAACCTGGTCACTCTATGCCAACTTGACACAACTGTGGGAAGCATTGGGGTCAACAAGGGCCAGCATCCTTGTGGAACGCTGTCAACAACTCTGTATGGCTTCATTTAAAAGGAGGATACTTTAAACAGGGATCCATTGTCAATCCAACAGAAATGTAAGGTTTTAATCTGTAAAGAGACTCTTCAACATAGGATGGGCCTCTCTTAGTAGCTTACTAGAAAACCAGTTTGGATCTAGATACAGTGCCTTGCGAAAGTATTCGGCCCCCTTGAACTTTGCGACCTTTTGCCACATTTCAGGCTTCAAACATAAAGATATAAAACTGTATTTTTTTGTGAAGAATCAACAACAAGTGGGACACAATCATGAAGTGGAACGACATTTATTGGATATTTCAAACTTTTTTAACAAATCAAAAACTGAAAAATTGAGCGTGCAAGATTATTCAGCCCCTTTACTTTCAGTGCAGCAAACTCTCTCCAGAAGTTCAGTGAGGATCTCTGAATGATCCAATGTTGACCTAAATGACTAATGATGATAAATACAATCCACCTGTGTGTAATCAAGTCTCCGTATAAATGCACCTGCACTGTGATAGTCTCAGAGGTCTGTTAAAAGCGCAGAGAGCATCATGAAGAACAAGGAACACACCAGGCAGGTCCGAGATACTGTTGTGAAAAGGTTTAAAGCCGGATTTGGATACAAAAAGATTTCCCAAGCTTTAAACATCCCAAGGAGCACTGTGCAAGCAATAATATTGAAATGGAAGGAGTATCAGACCACTGCAAATCTACCAAGACCTGGCCGTCCCTCTAAACTTTCAGCTCATACAAGGAGAAGACTGATCAGAGATGCAGCCAAGAGGCCCATGATCACTCTGGATGAACTGCAGAGATCTACAGCTGAGGTGGGAGACTCTGTCCATAGGACAACAATCAGTCGTATATTGCACAAATCTGGCCTTTATGGAAGAGTGGCAAGAAGAAAGCCATTTCTTAAAGATATCCATAAAAAGTGTTGTTTAAAGTTTGGCACAAGCCACCTGGGAGACACACCAAACATGTGGAAGAAGGTGCTCTGGTCAGATGAAACCAAAATTGAACTTTTTGGCAACAATGCAAAACATTATGTTTGGCGTAAAAGCAACACAGCTGAACACACCATCCCCACTGTCAAACATGGTGGTGGCAGCATCATGGTTTGGGCCTGCTTTTCTTCAGCAGGGACAGGGAATATGGTTAAAAGTTATGAGAAGATGGATGGAGCCAAATACAGGACCATTCTGGAAGAAAACCTGATGGAGTCTGCAAAAGACCTGAGACTGGGACGGAGATTTGTCTTCCAACAAGACAATAATCCAAAACATAAAGCAAAATCTACAATGGAATGGTTCAAAAATAAACATATCCAGGTGTTAGAATGGCCAAGTCAAAGTCCAGACCTGAATCCAATCGAGAATCTGTGGAAAGAACTGAAAACTGCTGTTCACAAATGCTCTCCATCCAACCTCACTGAGCTCGAGCTGTTTTGCAAGGAGGAATGGGAAAAAATTTCAGTCTCTCGATGTGCAAAACTGATAGAGACATACCCCAAGCGACTTACAGCTGTAATCGCAGCAAAAGGTGGCGCTACAAAGTATTAACTTAAGGGGGCTGAATAATTTTGCACGCCCAATTTTTCAGTTTTTGATTTGTTAAAAAAGTTTGAAATATCCAATAAATGTCGTTCCACTTCATGATTGTGTCCCACTTGTTGTTGATTCTTCACAAAAAAATACAGTTTTATATCTTTATGTTTGAAGCCTGAAATGTGGCAAAAGGTCGCAAAGTTCAAGGGGGCCGAATACTTTCGCAAGGCACTGTATAATGTGGGCATTAAGAGAAGTTTAATGCCTTAATATTGAATCGTTTTAACCTTCCAAAATCATGCTTGTTATATACAGTGCATTTGGAAACTATTCAGACCCCTTAACTTTTTCTACATTTTGTTATGTTACATTCAGAGACTTGTCCCGAAGCCATTCCTGCGTTGTCTTGGCTGTATGCTTAGGGTCATTGTCTTGTTGGACGGTGAACCTTCACCCCAGTCTGAGTTCCTGAGCGCTCTGGAGCAGATTTTCATCATTTTCATCAAGGATCTCTCTGTACTTTGCTCCTGACTAGTCTCCCAGTCCCTGCCACTGAAAAACGTCCCCACAGCACAATGCTGCCACCACCATGCTTCACCATAGGGATGGCGCCAGGTTTCCCCCAGGGCTTTGTAGGTTTCCTTCAGGCCAAAGAGTTCAATCTTGAAACCAAGATTGGAGCTCTGTCAGAGTGACCATTTTGTTCTTGGTCACCTCCCTGACCAACGCCCTTCTCCCCCTGATTGCTCAGTTTGGCTGGGCGGCCAGCTCCAGGAAGAGTCTTGGTGGTTCCAACCTTCTTCCATTTAAGAATGATGGAAGCCGGCCTCCCGGGTGGCGCAGTGGTTAAGGGCGCTGTACTGCAGCGCCAGCTGTGCCATCAGAGTCCCTGGGTTCGCGCCCAGGCTCTGTCGTAACCGGCCGCGACCGGGAGGTCCGTGGGGCGACGCACAATTGGCCTAGCGTCGTCCGGGTTAGGGAGGGATTGGTCGGTAGGGATCTCCTTGTCTCATCGCGCACCAGCGACTCCTGTGGCGGGCCGGGCGCAGTGCGCGCTAGCCAAGGTTGCCAGGGGCACGGTGTAGCCTCCGACACATTGGTGCGGCTGGCTTCCGGGTTGGATGCGCACTGTGTTAAGAAGCAGTACGGCTGGTTGGGTTGTGTATCGGAGGACGCATGACATTCAGCCTTCGTCTCTCCCGAGCCCGTACGGGAGTTGTAGCAATGAGTCAAGATAGTAGCTACTACAACAATTGGATACCACGAAATTGGGGAGAAAAAAAGGTCCTCTGGTCTGATGAAACAAAAATAAAACTTTTTGTCCATAATGACCATTGTTATGTTTGGAGGTAAAAGGGGGATGCTTGCAAGCTGAAGAACACCATCCCAACCGTGAAGCATGGGGTTGGCAGCATCATGTTGGTCATGTGGTTTGCTGCAGGAGGGATTGGTGCACTTCACAAAATAGATGACATCATGAGGGAGGATAATTATGTGGATATATTGAAGCAACATCTCAAGACATCAGTCAAGAAATTAAAGCTTGGTCGCAAATGGATCTTCCAAATGGACAATGACCCCAAGCATACTTCCAAAGTTCTGGCAAAATGGTTCAAGGACAACAAAGTCAAGGTATTGAAGTGGCCATCACAAAGCCCTGACCTCAATCCCATCGAACATTTGTGGGCAGAACTGAAAAAGCGTGTGCGAGCAAGGAGGCCTACAAACCTGACTCAGTTACACCAGCTCTGTCAGGAGGAATGGGCCAAAATTCACCCAACTAATTGTGGGAAGCTTATGGAAGGCTACCCAAAATGTTTGACCCAGGTTAAACAATTGAAAGGCAATGCTACCAAATAATAGTTGAGTGTATGTACATTTCTGACCCACTGGGAATGTGATGAACGACATAAACGCTGAAATAAATAATTCTCTCTACTATTATTCTGACATTTTACAATCTTAAAATAAAGTGTTGATTTTAACTGACCTAAAACAGGGAATTAAAGGAATTAAGGATTAAATGTCAGGAATTATGAAAAACTGAGTTTAAATATTTAGTGGCTCTAACCAGAATAGAAAGAGGAGTGGGAGCCCCCGGGGGGTGCACAACCGAGCAAGAGTTGCGCTGTTCTTTTAAAGGTGTATGTAAATAAGTAAAAAAAAAAAAAACTGTTTTCTCTTTGTCATTATGGGGTATTGTGATGTCATTATGGGGTATTGTGTGTAGATTGATGATATTTTTTGTTGTCATTAATCAATTTTAGACTAAGGCTGTAACGTAACAAGATGTGGAAAAAGTCAAGGGGTCTGAATACTTTCTGAATGTACTGTAGATATGGTGACGGAGGGCAACCTGAGAGGTTAACCTGTACGTGTTCATCTACAAAGCCCTTTTGGGTAAACTTCCTTTTTACCTCTGTAGTCTGGTCTCCTTCACCACCAGCAGTTACATTACCCGGTCTGCTAGGTGGTTGCTACTTAAAGTCCCCAGGACATTCCCAGTATTAGGCAAGACTGCCTTCTCTTCTTGTGCACCAGACGCATGGAATAATCTACAATCCATGCTTCATCTAGACATGTTAGTGCCACTGAATTCATTTAAAATGTTGATGGGAGACTCTGTTACAGAGGAGTATAAATGTTTTTTTTCCGGATGGATCATGTTGTTGTATTGTATTGTATTGTTGTACGTTTTAATTCTGTAATGTATTGATTGTTGCTGCCTTCTTGGCCAGGTCTCCCTTGAAAAAGAGACTCTGGGTCTCAATGGGGTTTTCCTGGTTAAATAAAAAAGAACTTGTTTTACGGCTCTTGACAATTCCCTTATTTATTATCTTACGTGAATGATTGTTGTACATTCCTTTTACATATTTTGTTAGAGATTCTCCGGAGATTCTAGACGTACTGTATCAAATACTTTCTCAAAATCTGCTCTAAAGATGAAACCTGTTTTCCTTGCATTCTCATAGTTGTCCATTATTTACAGTAGTTGTCTAATGTTGTCTCCAATATATCTTAAGATATATATCAATATAATATATATATCAATAATATATCTTAGGAATTCTGATTAATTATGTCCGGTAGGACCTTTTTTATTCTGAGTAATACATTTTTCCAATATTTTTACATCACAACATTGAACGGTGAAGGAGGTGTGTTCTTGGCACGTCTCTATGGAAACTAGGGGGGACAGGATGTGGGGTGGGGACGTGTAGATGGAGAGAGAGAGATTAAATGGATCTAAGGCTCCTACTAGGGAGAAGAAATTGATTCCCCACATTGGAGACTGCAGGCTGCAGGTTGGAGCTGGGCTGGAGGCTTGGAGACATCCAGGAAGGTGGGTGTGGGAACCCCATGCTGCTCCATGCTGATCAGGAACAGAAGTTTAAAAGGGATGCTAACGGGTCATGGCTGGCTTGTAGTGTATTCACAGTTTACATCTAGAATGTAGATTCATCACATTAACTTGGAGTAAATGTATTCCATCTCTTTCTGTGAAACTGGCCGTAAGTTTACTATTTTGACTGTCCATCTCGTGTTTTCCTCCAACATGCTCTCAGCCTTCATTGACTTGAAGTGTCTATTTACTGACCCTACTCTCTTTCTCAATGTTCTCATTGATTAAGTAACCTAAACCTGAACTGCTAATCTATCTTGCATTAGACCGTTCAATTGTGCTTTTTCTTAACGCATTGGAGTACATTTCCCTGACCTTTGCCTTCCTGCCCTTACGTGTCCTTAACACAGATTTGGCAGACACTGCTTTCACACAGACCACAACACACCATATAGGGTTGGAAGCAACAATACACACATTCTACAGAATATTTATTGAAATGTTATCTATGCGGACTGTCCAAAATACTGCTTATTGATGGAGTTGAACTGGAATTCCATTGAAGTACACGACCGGTCAAAGGTTTGGGGTCACTTTGAAATGTCCTTGTTTTCCTTGAAAACATACATGAAATGAGTTGCAAAATGAATAGGAAATATAGTCAAGACGTTGACAAGGTTATAAATAGTGATTTTTAATTGAAATAATAATTGTGTCTTTCAAACTTTACTTTCGTTAAAGAATCCTCAATTTGCAGCAATTACAGCCTTGCAGACCTTTGGCATTCTAGTTGTCAATTTGTTGAGGTAATCTGAAGAGATTTCACCCCATGCTTCCTGAAGCACCTCCCACAAGTTGGATTGGCTTGATGGGCACTTCTTACGGTCAAGCTGCTCCCACAACAGCTCAATAAGGTTGAGATCCGGTGACTGTGATGGCCACTCCATTATAGACAGAATGCCAGCTGACTGCTTCTTCCCTAAATAGTTATTGCATAGTTTGGAGCTGTGCTTTGGGTCATTGTCCTGTTGTAGGAGGAAATTGGCTCCAATTAAGCGCCATCCACAGGGTATGGCATGGCATTGCAAAATGGAGTGATAGCCTTCCTTCTTCAAGTTCCCTTTCACCCTGTACAAATCTCCCACTTAACCATCACCAAAGCACCCCCGGACCATCACATTGCCTCCACCATGCTTGACTGATGGCGTCAAGCACTCCTCCAGGATCTTTTCATTTTTTCGGTCTCACAAATGTTCTTCTTTGTGATCCGAACGCCTCAAACTTAGATTTGTCTGTCCATAACACCTTTTTCCAATCTTCCTCTGTCCAGTGTCTGTGTTATTTTGCCCATATTGGCCAGTCTGAGGTATGGCTTTTTCTTTGCAACTATGCCTAGAAGGCCAGCATCCCGGAGTCGCCTCTTCACTGTTGACGTTGAGACTGGTGTTTTGCGGGTACTATTTAACGAAGCTGCCAGTTGAGGACTCGTGAGGTATCTGTTTCTCAAACTAGACACTTATGTACTTGTCCTCTTGCTCGGTTGTGCACCGGGGGCTCCCACCTATGTAGATATTACATAAATACATTTTAAAAAGCAATTTCCAGCTACAATAGTCATTTACAACATTAACAATTTCTACACTGTATTTCTGATCAATTTGATGTTATTTTAATGGTCAAAAATGTTGCCTCTCTTTCAAAAACAAGGACATTTCTAAGTGACCCCAAACTTTTGAACGGTAGTGTATATATGTAGCACCTGTTATTAGTTAACATCCTCAATTATAACTCCAGGTAAATTATAGTGGGTAGTATAGTGTATAGCCCAGAGAAAGGAGAACAAACACAGGCATTAAAAGACAGAGACACAAGTCCATTTTATTCAACAAAGAATAAGTCCATAGATTAATTGAGAACCCAACAAACAGAGGAAGCACTACAAGCCAGGCTGCTGCTAACTCGGCCTCCTGGGGCGACAGGCAGGACCGCAGGAATCACAGCAGCGGTGGAATACAAGGGAAAATAGATTCAACCGAGCAGGAAGAGGAGACGTGCTGCAGATGAGGGGGAGAGAGACGAGGAGGTCACTGATCCAGAGAGAGCAAGAGTGAGAGAGAGAGAGAAAAACAGAGAGAGAAAAGCAGAGAGAGAAAAGCAGAGAGATAGAAAAGTAGTGAAAGGGAGAATAAGAGTTAAAGAAGCTGATGGAGGTGGTCTACAGGGTGCCCCCTCCTTCTCTCCAATCCCCCTCTTCAGCTCTCTGAGAGGAATCCCTCCTAGGCCAGTGTGTGTTTGGTGTTTATGTTAAAGTGCCCCCCCTCCTCTTCCTCCCTTTCTCCCATGGCCACGGTGATGACGGATGAGTTAAACCCCTGCTCAGGAGAGGGAGATGTGAGGGAGTGTGGACACGGACACACACACACGCGCGAGCAGCACGCACGCACGCACGCACACACACACAGGAGGACAGATAGATACAGAAGCACAGCCATGCACACGGACAAAGACGCACAGGTGCATAAACTAAACCCAGTCCATGCTATGATTAGATACACATTAGTCTCTGTGGTTGATTTATTCTGTCTGTTTGTGTGGTTGTGATTACTCATGCCTGTGTGTCTGCGTGTGTGTGTGTGTTATATATATATATATATATATATATATATATATATATATATATATATATATATACACACACACACACACACATACATACACACACACAGTGGGGAGAACAAGTATTTGATACACTGCCGATTTTGCAGGTTTTCAATTTTTTGCAATTTTATCCCTGATGTCCTTACACAGCCTTCTGGTCTTGGCCATTGTGGAGAGGTTGGAGTCTGTTTGATTGAGTGTGTGGACAGGTGTCTTTTATACAGGTAACAAGTTCAAACAGGTGTAGTTAATACAGGTAATGAGTGGAGAACAGGAGGGCTTCTTAAAGAAAAACTAACAGGTGTGCGAGCCAGAATTCTTACTGGTTGGTAGGTGATCAAATACTTATGTCATGCAATAAAATGCTAATGAATTACCCTAAAAATCATACAATGTGATTTTCTGGATTTTTATTTTAGATTCCGTCTCTCACAGTTGAAGTGTACCTATGATAAAAAATTACAGACCTCTACATGCTTTGTAAGTAGGAAAACCTGCAAAATTGGCAGTGTATCAAATACTTGTTCTCCCCACTGGATATATATATATGTGTGTGTGTGTGTGTGTGTGTGTGTGTGTGTGTGTGTGTGTGTGTGTGTGTAGAGCGGAGACCAGGTTGGACAGTATAGACGGGACTCCATGCTTAGCAATGATCTCCAGGGGTCAAGGTCAGAGGTCAAAGTCAGTATAAGTTCCAGTAAGGCCACAGCAGGGTCGGTCACTCAGCATAGTCTGTCTCCGCTGTCGCCTTGGCAACCGTTGTGGCCACCTTGGTAACTGTTGCCAAGCGCCCCGTAGCCAGGTGGGCTGAGGGCGGGGCGGCGGGGCAGTGGGAGGGGCTAGATGCTGGGCCGTTGGCGGGTGGTATCGTAGGATCGACACACCTGTGACTGAGACACCACCCCATGTTCCTCCTGGGAGAAGGCATAGCCATCTATAGAGAGAGAAGAAGAGGGACAGGTACAGTGAGTACACCACTGTATGTTTACCTACCTACATAGAAGTAAATCCGAGGCTGGGACAAGGATAAGGATACTCACGAGACACGTTGCTCTGCTGTACAGAGTTTTTGCGGCCCACGTTGGAGGGTGTTTTCCTAAAGACCCGGGTCAACAGGTGGGCACGCTCGTTCAGACTGGAGGAGAAGAGACGGACAGGTAAGTCAACCAATCACGGCCACCGATTGACAGGTTACAGGGAAAATCTCTATATCTCTATGACAGGTTAACACAACCAACACAACAGGTGGAAGTACTACTCCGAGGGATAACCAGTCGTACGACTGTGGATCACCTTTTAGTCAGGGCAATTTCTATGGCAACGAATCCTTCAGAACTAACCTGCTCTGTAGCAGGCTAACTCGGGGCTAACTCCATTTATCCTGAATTAAGTGTCTGAGCCGTGAGTTGAGGACCAAAGTAAATCAGATTCCCTCCCTCTTACAAAGATTGCAACATTATCCCCATAATTTCAGGAAGAAGACTGATTCAATATGTTATTAATCAAAAAAGGTATTGTTGTGTTTAAAAAATATATATATATATATATTTTTTTATTACCAAAGTAATAAAATAAAGACGGCCCTTCTAAAAGCCTATTTCACACCATAGCCTGCAGAGTTTGAAATAACTTTTCAGCACAAATGAACATGTGGCACCGACTCGCCCATGGATTGATGTTTCAGTACTGTCTCAATGAAGAGTTTGGCGTTTGACTAGCCATGTGCGACATGTCGCAGGCTTGCAACTGCGCGTACGCTTTGACTACACTGACAGCATCATTGCATTTTGGTACACCAGAATGACATTAATTTCCAATGAAAACGCTCCGTTTGCCTTGCAGCATTGCACTGCAGAGGCAGTTGCAGTGCGTTCGGTGTGGTGCACGTTGGATACGTTGGATTTATGGAACATATTAAGTGTCAAACTGTATGCGTGGACGGCTTGACAGAAATGGTAGCAGAAGGTGAATGTTGAACTTTTATTGCACACATATCCAGATGATACTGCAAACTATTTTGCGCAAGGACGTTGTCGGTGTGTTTGAAGCACTAGAGTTAGCGGCAGGCGGTCGAGCAATATCCACCGTCATAGTATGGTTGAAGCCTGAGCTGGTATGTGAAGCTAACTGAAGCTGGCTGGCTTTAGAAAATCCTGAGTAGATCTAGCTTGCTTCGTAGTATAGTCTTTGATTGTGACCGAACACTCTGAAGCTTAGCTTGAGTGTCACTGGCCTGCTATACTACAGATGAAACGTTTTCAGAGCGTGAGACGATTCATTTGAAATTGAACCTGGGAGGAAGCAGCGCCGCTGGGTTAGAGGCTCGCGTCGCTCAGAGTAAAATTACACTCTAGGTTCTGGTCAAATTACGACACACAGCTCACCCCCGAGAACACTTGATTAAGTGACTCGCGCTCTGCTCATGCGGTCCAGAAGTTACAACGCCCATGTCATCCTGTCTGTGCTATCATGCCAACTCCTTGTCACTCATTCTCAGGCCAATGACTTGACAATAACAACCTTTGGCATTGGCAAGAGCACAAACAGATCTGGGACCAGGCTATGATTTCCTTCCCTTTATGAAAACATATAGGTGAAAACAATGGATAGTCCACCCTATTGCTTACACCTTGAAGACCTGCAGATCTGAGGTCTTGAAGGAAAGGAACAAGGAAGTGAGAAGAGATCATTTTGTACTATTAGGACATGTCTTTCCCACTAACATGGACTTTGCTGATAAAGGAAAGGAGGGAAAATGTACAACTGTGATGTGTTGTTGTCTACAGATATATTGCACTAGTTGTAAGTCTCTCTGGATAAGAGTGTCTGCTAAATGACTAAAATGTCCATGTAAATAGCCGAGTCCTTTTAGCATTACAGAAGTCAACCCCTGCCTAGACCTTACTCCCAAGACAAGACAACCAGAGACAGACCTGGTAGAGTAGGGGCTAGGGGGCTGGGCATATGTCTTGGCTGGTACTGAAGAGCAGATTGACATTCAGTTAATCCAATCACATCTCATTATGTGACTGCAGGGCAAACAGACAGCCATGTTAAGCCCCCCGCCCCCATTCCTCCTGCTCTCTCTCCAGAGGAAGACTACACCCTCTGTTTTCCAGGACAAACACCATCATCCCTCTAAACATTCACGCTCACATGCAAACACGTACAAATTCACACAGACAGACACGCATACATCCCCCAGCCTTCCTCTTTCTCAATCCTCCTCACTAATGGCAACGCTAAACATTCTGTTAACAGTATCCAAACAGAACAGAATGTTTCCTAACAGAATGCTTCCCAGATTGTCTGATTCCGCTGTGGAACATGGTAGGTTACTTCTCTAGATCAGGCAGCCAATGAGGCATTAAATCACATGAGGGGTTTCCCTGGCACTGGGGCAGGGGCCCTGATCCGATCCACAGAGTGTGTGGACCCGGGCCAGCCTCCCCAAGGTTACACTTCTGAGCAAGCAGCAGGGACCTATTCTTTATGGTACCACAGGGAACTTAGACCTGGTGTGTTTGGCAAAGCCTGAAAAAACATTCAACCGTATCATTCGCCAAAGAAAATTAGGTCTGCTAAATGGATGACAAGGTGAATGAATGAAGAACAAACTGATAGACTAAAAAATAAATATATAAATAGCACATCTGTAAAGTCATGCCTGAATCAGTCGCCCCTGTAGTGTCGCTGTCTGAAAGGGGAGTGAGACTCCAAACAGTCCAAGAACGCTCCACATCTAATTACTTCCC
Source organism: Oncorhynchus clarkii lewisi (assembly GCF_045791955.1). Taxonomy (NCBI): domain Eukaryota; kingdom Metazoa; phylum Chordata; class Actinopteri; order Salmoniformes; family Salmonidae; genus Oncorhynchus; species Oncorhynchus clarkii. The sequence continues at coordinate 15,570,795 of NC_092157.1, read as the reverse complement.
CAGAGAAACTTTGGTCCTCTACCTTTCCCATCCTCGTCCCAATCCTCTCCCGTTATGAAATACAAATACAGATGTGTGCGTTTCTCCTCTGTGCCTCTCACACTCCTCAACGCTTTCCATGGTCGTCGCTGGGGGTTCCTACCTATGTCTGGGAGAAGGTTCAGCCCAGGCCAAGGGCCTCACCTCCAGGCTAGGGAAGGCTGTGTGCACCCATCCATCCAAAAACAACACCCTGCCTCCCCTCCCTGTCCCCAAGCACCTCCCCAGCCCACCTCTGTCCGAGCCAGTTCTCTGTTCTGGACTGTTGGCCTAGCCGTCTCACTGGATGATTGAGGACTATTGTTCCTGCCCAAAGCCCACCAAAGAGCCCCATCCACAGCCAATATTTCACACAACCGCCCCTCAAATGGCCAAACCTCAGTCTTCCATCTCCCACTCCATTCCTCAACCTAATATAGCCAAATACCTCCAATGTTTTAAAGCCCCTTCTAACATGATCAACACTGAATGGTTCTACTCCTTATCTTATGATAGATACACTGACTACAACCCACGATACAAAACAAACACACACACAAACGGCTAACTCTAACACACAACCTCAGAGGCTACAGCACACTCAGTCCTTACAGCAGTGCAAACCTGTCCACTTCCTGACTCGACACAATCAGATGGAGAGATAGGAAAAAGAAGATGGGGAAGGAAAAGAAAGAGACAGTATGAAACATGAGTGCTGAGGTGGGTGAGTGAGAGAGTAGGATGCAGTGAGAGAGACGGGGGAGGAGTCTTGCGGAGCAGGAGCAGACACACCGGTCAGAGTTCACACAGTGAGCCAGGTCAAACCAAGCCAAGGTGCTACCTGTGTCTGTCTGTGCCCTGAGCTCTGGGGCTAGGGGACCTCAGGGTTGGCTTTGGCCCTGTGAATGGGTCAACCATGTTACCAACAGGTCATGGTTACATCACTCTCATATATGGTATACGCTAGACATTAAAACACTGGCACATCAATCTAAATAAACACATAAATCTTACAGACTTTGTAACAAAACCTTTAAAAATGGGGGGACCCCTCAGTCCAAGGAATTATCATTACCTCACATGGATATGCTATGAAAATGACATGAACGATGTCACAGTAAGTTCAGTAAAGCCCCCCCCCCCCCCCCCCAAACTGTGATCCCATGATGCAGTGTGTTTGTGTGAGTCTGACCTGCGCCCGCTGGCGTCTCGGAGCACGGCAGCCCCCGGGTCTACAGCCCTGGCCTCCAGCTCCTGAACCTCTTCCAGAAGAGACTTCTTCACAGTGCGACGACCCCTACAACACATTCACAGGATTATGTTGCTCGTCAGGATTTCACAGGTTTTTTAGGGTGATATCTGCGGGCAAAAATGCTTGATTTCTTTGGCATCGCAAATTGCTAACTTTTTCTGTCAGGGAAATATTTGCTGACGTGTGGCTTGACTGAACCATTGTATGTGGTAAAAGTGTGGTGATTGGTTAAAATTGCGAGCCCACTTTTTATAGTGTGGTGTTCAGACAGTTTTATGCAGTAATTTGACCGTTTTATGCGGTAATAGTGCGATGATTGGTCAAATTTGCAAGCCCTAGCATAATATGCAGGAATGGTTGATTTTGCAAAAAAATCTGCAATCGCAGAAATCTTGTTACAGTAGGACTGTGTATGTGTTCGTATTGAAATGTGTAAAACACTGCTGTTCATATGATGTATGCATTGATTTAAGAGGTATTTATGCAGTGTGAGTTTGTTACTCACGCGTTCCAGGCAAAGTCTTTGAGTAGACAGGCTGCTGGCACCAGGACCAGCCCCAGCCAGAAGTGCCAGCACTGCATCACTCTGCTAGCCTACAACACAACGTCAACACAACGTCAACACAACACTCCAGGAACCCAGGAGAGAGACATACAACACAACCCAGCCACGTCAAGAGAGACGTTAGACAGACACGCTCCACAGGGTCTCCACCCTCTTTTGTCCAGCTGCAGACAGCTTCGTTGACCTCTAACCAGGAGTCTGTCTCCAGGGGTTAATCATCCTCTACACTACGGTCTCTCCCTCCCCCTCTACACTACGGTCTCTCCCTCCCCCTCTACACTACGGTCTCTCCCTCCCCCTCTACACTACGGTCTCTCCCTCCCCCTCTACACTACGGTCTCTCCCTCCCCCTCTACACTACGGTCTCTCCCTCCCCCTCTACACTACGGTCTCTCCGTCCCCCTCTACACTACTGTGTCTCCGTCCCCCTCTACACTACGGTCTCTCCCTCCCCCTCTACACTACGGTCTCTCCCTCCCCCTCTACACTACGGTCTCTCCCTCCCCCTCTACACTACGGTCTCTCCGTCCCCTCTACACTACGGTCTCTCCGTCCCCCTCTACACTACGGTCTCTCCGTCCCCCTCAACACTACGGTCTCTCCGTCCCCCTCTACACTATGGTCTCTCCGTCCCCCTCTACACTACGGTCTCTCCCTCCCCCTCTACACTACGGTCTCTCCCTCCCCCTCTACACTACGGTCTCTCCGTCCCCCTCTACACTACGGTCTCTCCGTCCCCCTCTACACTACGGTCTCTCCGTCCCCCTCTACACTACGGTCTCTCCGTCCCCCTCTCAATTAGCTGCACCTCCTTGTCTACCTCTCCATTCAGATTCCATCTGCATGTCTTTTTCTTTCTCTCTTGATGCGTCGGTCTCTTTAGAGACCTCTGAAGTCTCACTCCCCCTGCCTGCTGTCCCCCCCTTTTCAAACTCTCTCTTTGTCTTTCTACGTGGTAGCCAATTCTGCTACCATATGCCAAATGCCTGTAGCAGTTTGCTGAATATGCCCTGACATATTTCTGGTAACAAAGCCCATCTCTACTATACCAGCTACATTCATACAAGTGGACATTGACTGTGCTGTGGTCTATGCTGTGCTGGCTAGCTACATTCATAGTAAGATTAGAGTGTTCCCTTAGTCCCTGTTATGAGACTGTAGTTCAGAGATGGTCAGAGGTAGATACTTTGGACCGGACACAGCTGACATTCCCAAGGGGATTCTCCGGACTGAATCGGAAAACCATTATGAGCCATTCCCAATGACAGCTGGAAACACACCCAGAGAAGCTCAGACTACACACACAGTTTGACAAACACCCACAGACAACAGGACAGACTGTCGGTCTCAGACAAACACCTCCACAAACACACCAAAAACACACACATTCTTTGTCAAAAACCCCACACGCACAAATACGGTCTCAAACAAACACACACAAACATAACTCAAAACACAATTATTTGAAGCGTAAACACAAAGCACTCAATGAATAGCCCAGTATTCATCCCCTATGGGCAGATGAATGTAGAGATACAGGGAAGGAGAAAGGGTGAGAGAGCAGGGGGAAGTGAGGAGGAGAAAGGAGGTGATGGGGTTGTCTGAGCGGGCTGACGGAGGGATTGGAGACGGGGAGCGAGGAGGGGTGAGTGTCTCCCCCAGTTCCCCAGTTGGACGGAGCAGCTGCAGGGTTTATTCACATTCCTCATTTCTGACACAAATTGAATTAATGGTCTGAAAGAGGCGGAGACTCCCTCCCCTAGTCTCCCTTCACATTGGGGTAGCACTGCACCCTGAACCTAGCCCCCTAAAAAACCCAACATGGGACCCTCAATCAGGGTGTCCCCCATATACACACACCCGTCCTCCTCCAGCCCTGCCCAGCTCGGCACACACGCTTTAGTCAACACCTCCAGAGCAGGCCGTAAAAGCCTGGGGCTCGGGTGACCGCGCAGCAGGTGCAGAGGGCCTGCAGAGTGGGCTGGAAGGGCATAAATCTCCCAGGAGCTCTAGCAGTGCTGACATGGAACACCCAGAAGGCCAGCCGCCCAGGCGCCGTGTGTGTGTGTGTGTGGGGGGGGGGGGGGGGGGTGGGGGGGGTGAATCAGAATGACTGACACATGTATGGGGAGTGGTGGGGGGTGGAAAGCATTAAGTCCATATAGAACACATCCACAGAACAGCCATGGTTTCTGGCCTATTAGGACATATTTACAGCCTGGTCTGAGGCTGGTTTTTTTGGGGGCTGCCCGCACACCTCTGCAGCGCGCCTCAGCTTTCCTAACCAACAGGACTCTGTAGACACGGCTTCCTTCACTACAGTCGTAAGTAGTAACAGAAGAGACAGCTTGAGCCATGAGAAGAATCAGAGGAGGAGGAGACTTGCCTGGCCCTGCATGTCAGGAGCGATGGGGATGGACGGCCAGAAAGCTGAGTAGACAGTGAAGAACAGCATCCAGAGAATCATACTGCCCCACACTGCCAAGTGGGAGAACTACAGGGAATGAGAGGGGTGGGAGAGGAGGGAGGGAGTTGGTAGAGGAAGGAAACGGAGTGAGAAATATAGAGCGAGGTCACATAGTTAATGTACAAACACTGAATATAGACAACCTTGTCCCTGAGATTCCCCCCTCCTCCTCTTCCTCCCCCTCTGTCTCATTCTCTTTCCCTCCTTCCCCCTCTCCCTCTCTGTAAGGGGACACTGTGTGAATACTTATGGGACCCTGCTTCATTACCGGGGGGGTGTTGTGTGGACAGCTGAACGGACGGGGGGTGTCAACGCCCCCCTCACCCCCGTCCCTGGAGTGGGAATGCCCTGAGATGGCTGTAACACATGGCAAGGTGTGTGTGTGTGTGTGTGTGTGTGTGTGTGTGTGTGTGTGTGTGTGTGTGTGTGTGTGTGTGTGTGTGTGTGTGTGTGTGTGTGTGTGTGTGTGTGTGTGTAGGGGGCTGATCTCTATACACTAGTATACCCCACACTGTCACCTACCCCTATACCTGTACACAACAGTGTCAGCTGTCAACCTGTAGGCTACCAGTCATGTGGTACTATATGTCAACAGGGTACATAGAAGCAGTCTATAGCAGTCTATAGGGCTAGTGAAGTGGGAGTGTGTAGAGACTCTTACCCTGGTCCACGCAGTGGTTTCCATACCAGCTTTTAAACACACTGTTACTACCACATACTGCAGAGAGAGAGAGAGAGAGAATGAGGAGAGAATGAGAAGAGAGAATGAGAGAGAGAATGAGAGAGAAAATGAGAGAGAGAAGAGAGAATGAGAGAGAGAAGAGAGAATGAGAGAGAGAAGAGAATGAGAGAGAGAAGAGAATGAGAGAGAGAAGAGAGAATGAAAGAGAGAAGAGAGAATGAGAGAGAGGAGAATGAGAGAGAGGAGAATGAGAGAGAGGAGAATGAGAGAGAAGAGAGAATGAGAGAGAGAGAGAGAATGAGAAAGAGAATGAGAGAGAGAAGAGAGAATGAGAGAGAAGAGAGAATGAGAGAGAAAATGAGGAGAGAATGAGAGGGAATGAGAGAGAGAGAGGGAATGAGAAGAGAGAGGGAATGAGAAGAGAGAGGGAATGAGAAAGGGAATGAGAGAGATGAGAGAATGAGAGAATGAGAGGGAATGAGAGAGAGAGAGAGCATGAGAAGAGAGAGCATGAGAAGAGAGAGCATGAGAAGAGAGAGCATGAGAAGAGAGAACGAGAAGAGAGAATGAGAGGGAATGAGAGAGAGAGAGGGAATGAGAAGAGAGGGAATGAGAAAGAGAATGAGAGAGAAGAGAGAATGAGAGAGAATGAGAGAATGAGAGAGAGAGATAATGAGAGAGAAAATGAGGAGAGAATGAGAGGGAATGAGAGAGAGAGAGAGCATGAGAAGAGAGAGCATGAGAAGAGAGAGCATGAGGAGAGAGCATGAGGAGAGAGCATGAGAAGAGAGAGCATGAGAAGAGAGAGCATGAGAAGAGAGAGCATGAGAAGAGAGAGCATGAGAAGAGAGAGCATGAGAAGAGAGAACGAGAAGAGAGCATGAAAAGAGAGAATGAGAAGAGAGAATGAGAAGAGAGAATGAAGGAGGGTTTGTTCACAAACGACACCAGAGATAATAAACATCCATAATGATATTCTGTAAACTTAACAATTCCTGTTAAAACCCTCAGAGTACCTGCTGCTCTCAGCCATCTAAACACAAACAAATAAGCAACAGACACACACACCGTGCTAAATGTAAGGAACAGAGTGATGGAGAGAGAGGGAATAAGGTAGATGAGTAGAGCGATTGCTGAGGTAGACTAACTGCAGTCCCATGAGCACTTCATTGCGGATTTAAATGGCCAGAGTCGAGCATCTCTGTAGCAGGATCCAAAAGGTGTAATTGACACACACAACACACACATTTTATCAGACTGGGCATTACATTAGTGGGATGAGTCCATGTTAATGTTCAGACGAGACACAGTGTAGGGCATCTGCTTACCGTGTAAACCATGTTCCCCACAAACAGGTAGTCAGTACCATGCCCGTTGTTGAAAGGACTGTCTGGGGAGAACACACACACAGAAATATTTACCACAACATATTAAGTTAATGAAGAGTGTGTGTCTAGCAGGGGGGTGTAGGCACCACAACTTACCATGTTCTAGTACTTTGAGTGGAAACCAGAAGAGAATAATGGAATGGATCAGAGCATTTATACAGTGACCCCAAAACACCTGAGAGAGAGAGACAGAGACACACACAGAGAGACAGAGACACACACAGAGACAGAATCACACAGAGAGAGACAGAGACACACAGAGAGAGACAGAGACACACAGAGAGACAGAGCGAGAGGATGGAGAGAGCGAGAGAGGGCAGTAGTAGTAAGTACAAACCAATGCCAAAACACACAGAGGCCACATCCAAAAACAGTGTTTCCCTCACAGTAATACAACTACCACTGTGTATTCACCATCGCTACCAACCAACTGCCCTGCTCCTGCGCACACACATTACACACACCTTCCACCCACTAACTGAATGACTTCCTTATTCTGGCCCTCTGAATCTCATTAGCATTGCCATGGAGACGGCCCGGACTCCCTGCCACCTTGTTTACCCGCTGGGGTTCCAAACAAACACCAGGCATCTCAAATCCATCCAGACATGACCCATCAAACACAGAGCATGACAATCATAGCTTCATTTCAGATGACGCCACACATGTGCATATAGGTCTACAAGTTATGTCTAATAATACGCTAATCATGTATGTATTTTTTCATTCACAGTGTTCAAAATGGTTCCATATGCTTGTCCATGAATAATTGTACAGTATTTCAATGTAATTGTGTGTGTGTGTGTGTGTGTGTGTGTGTGTGTGTGTGTGTGTGTGTGTGTGTGTGTGTGTGTGTGTGTGTGTGTGTGTGTGTGTGTGTGTACCTTGGTGTTGAAGCCCTCAGCATTCTGGGTGATCCTGTATAGCTGGGGGAAGCGTAGCATGTTCTGCTGACTGCATGGCCGGTCAAAGATCCCCAGAGTGAAGGGAGGCAGCGCTGTGAAGATCTGACACACACACACACACACACACACAATAACAAAGTCAAAACACCCAAACAAACACGACTGCCTTTCAGAGATTCAGACAGTGACTGTTGTGTAGATTGTGTGACTGAGAAAACACACAACACAATCAACAGGAATTCCACCAAACGTGGTGAGCCTGAGGGCTGCACACATTATCACTGAGACGTAGCGGCAGAGAGAGAGGAGAACAGACACTGCTGTGGCATGCAGATGGACCACAGATAACAGAACACAGTTCACACCGAGTGGAGACATGGAAGGAGAGGGAGGGATGAAGGGAGGGAGGGAGAGAGAGAGGGGGAAAGGGTGAAGGAGAGAGAAACATATGGAGTACGAGGGAGAGTAAAAGGACAGAGATCCAGGGAAATGGACAGTATGAATAAAGTGGACACTCACCACGTTGTAGAGGCCGATACACCAGCGTTCAAACAGGATCTGTCCAGAGAAGCCGTTCACAAAGGCAAACCACAGCTGGACAAGAGAGGGATGACATAGGATGAGTGAACAAGGGAGGATGGAATGAACGGCTTTATAGGGCTAGATAGAGGAGAACCATGTCAGACATTGATTTATTTCATGGTGAAGTGGCCCTTGTGCATAGATGACAGATCTAGGATCAGTCTCCACTACCCAATGCTAAAGTTATCTACAAAGAGTAAAACACTGGAATCTGACTCTGGGTCAGGTGTTGAGGAAGAGTGTCCACCCATACAGAGAGACTGATCAGTGTATGATGATATTCCTGGAGCACACACACTCTGCTTTGTGGACAGAGACCGTCTATGACCCTTCAGGTATAGAAATCTGCAGGCAGTCAATAATGTGTGATAAACAAACACACACCAGTATGAGAGGGACCGCGAGGTAGAGGGTCTTATGATGGTTTGCACCTGCTGGCATCCTTAATGTTAGACAGAAAGGGAGGCAAGAAGGGGGCACAGCTGACAGATACCCCTCAGGGCTTCCAAAATGTCTCTCACCCATTCTACACAGTGTAGGGGTGTGTGTGTGTGTGTGTGTGTGTGTACATCCAGTAAAGTGTGTATGTGTGTGTGTGTGTGTGTGTGTGTGTGTGTGTGTGTGTGTGTGTGTGTGTGTGTGTGTGTGTGTGTGTGTGTGTGTGTACATCCAGTAAAGTGTGTGCGTGGGCGTGGGCGTGTGTGTGTGTGTGTGTGTGTGTGTGTGTGTGTGTGTGTGTGTGTGTACATCCAGTAAAGTGTGTGCGTGTGTGTATGTGTGTGTGATTGACAGAAAGCAGACACCAGAGGGGCACCTCATCCATCACTGTCAAACATTTCGACAAACAGCTGCAAAATGTCTCTGTTAATGTATGTGTCTGTGAGTGAGTGAGTGAGCGAGCGAGCGAGAGAGAGAGAATGACATCAAAATAGAAAAGGGGGTTCGCCACTCACTAAATGAGTCCTGCTTCCTACTAATGTAAATCATATTTTATGTGTCTTCATCACCTGATTGGCTCTCTGGGTGGCATGCATAGGACCTGACCTATATAAGGGAGGGTGGGCGTGGTGAGGATGAGGGAGGGGTGTGTCTTACCTCTATAATGTAGAGCACCACATTCTTATAGAAACAGTAGAGGATACACTTAGTGACACGGTTATAACTCCACGCCCCATGGACCAGCAACAGCTTCTCTAGGTAGGAAAACTAGGACCAGTCAGAGGGGGAGGGGGAGAGAGAGATGGATACAGGGTGAGACAAAGCGATAAGCAGTACCCGAGGGGTAAAGACAGATAAACAGACAGATTCCTAGATTCCTCTGGCTCTCACATAATACTTCAACTGGCTCCTCCTCCATTCTCCCCACAGGGACACATGCTAACCATTAACACATGAGTGCTAGCAGCTCACAAACAAGCTGTGGGCTGGAATCTGCTTTGTGTGTTACCTGTGCTATGGAGTAGTCAGAGGAGTTGGTGGCCTGCATGCCCTCGTTGCCACTGATGCCAACCCCCACATGGGCAGTCTGGATCATGCCCACGTCGTTGGCCCCGTCTCCTATGGCCAGAGTGATGGCTTTTACATGCTTCTTCACCATGTCCACGATCTCGGACTTCTGGAGGGGAGACACCCTGGAGAGGGAGACCATATTAGAGATACATATTTCCCTCAGATTACACAGATCCACAAAGAAATGGAAAACAATCCAATTTTGATAAACTCCCATATCTACTGGGTGAAATTCCACAGTGTGCCATCACAGTGTTATGTTCATTTTTATTGTTTATTTCACTTTTGTATATTATCTACTTCACTTGCTTTGGCAACATTAACATGTGCTTCCCGTGCCAATAAAGACCCTAGAATTGAGAGATGAGGGACAGATCAGTTAGAAACCAGTTACACAACAACCTAAAAGACGTCTGGGAGACTGGAAACAACTATTCAACCAGGTGGGGAACAGACAGACAGAGACACACAGACAGACAGAGAGAGACACACACACACAAACAGAGAGACACACAGACAGACGACACAGACAGAAAGATAGACAGAGACACATAGACAGACAGACAGACAGACAGACAGAGACACACAGACAGACAGAGACACACACAGACAGAGACACACACACAGACATAGACAGACAGACAGGCGACACACAGACAGAAAGACAGACAGAGACACACAGACAGACAGACAGAGACACACAGACAGACAGACAGAGACACACAGACAGACAGAGACACACAGACAGACAGAGAGAGACACACAGACAGAGAGAGAGAGCACGTGAGATCAGATTACCAACAACATAAATTACAAAACGCATAAAGATTAGAATGAATGGAAATGGAAGAGAGGAAAAGAGTTGAAGAGAGAACAAAAGGAGATTTAAAGACAGCTGGCAGATAAACAGACAGACTTCACACATAAACATGAGGTTTCTGTTCAGTGGTTTACATCAGGGAGCAGAAAATATAACCACAATGGCTTCTATTTAGTGCCAAATCCCAAGGTAAAAGTTGGCCTTAACCACAGACCTAGGATAAGATTTTACTGCCCCAGATCCTAACCTGAACCATTAAATAGATGGAAATATATCTGTTCCTGTATCAGTGGTTTAGGGCACTGGTTCCCACTAATGTACTTGTGTAGCCATTCAGTCATTGTGGTAGCTGGTTGAGGGACCAGACCCCTGAGGGACTCCACCCTCTTAACCTGTAACCCTCAGCCTCTCTGTCGGTCTGTCTCCTAAACCGGCTCTGTCTACACAGACAATGAGATGAGGAGCCCAGGGGACAGGGTCTATGGTGAATTCACAGACATTGTGTGTGTGTGTGTATATGTGTGTGTGTGTGTGTGTGTGTGTGTGTGTGTGTGTGTGTGTGTGTGTGTGTGTGTGTGTGTGTGTGTAAGAGATAGTATGCCTTTTGAAAACATGGCTCCTGTTACTCTCTGCATGTCAGTTTTGTAGGCCAGTAGTCAGACCAGGACACACAGTAATTTCAAGACCCAACAGGGACCACTCTTTCTTGGGCAAGAGGAAGCAGGCCAGGCTGGGTACGGAGAAAATCTCTACACCAGCATATAGCCTTTCTATGTATCGCTCTGACACACACACCTGCTGCAGGCCAGCAGGATGCCCACGGGTCATAAAGATGGTCTTTGTGTTCTGAGCAGAACCGTGGCCCGGTCAAGCTGAAACCACAGAGCTGGGTGGTCCGCTTAGTATTCTCTCTCTCTCTCTCACACACACACACACACACACACTTTCCAAGGGGAAACCATCAGCGAGAAAATTGGCTGGAGAAGCTGATGTTGAAAGACGAGATGAGCCTCTGCTCTCTGAGGTGCGTGTCTGTCTGCGTGAGAGACAGAAGGAGCGTATAGGACACAAGTAGAAATAGTGACTCAACAAAAAAAATCCCTCAAAGCCCCCCCCCACACACAAAAAAGCGTTTGAGAATGGTGGCTCGGGGTACCTCAGGGTAGATGAAAGAGGCTAAATGGTCTTCATGGTGGAGTTGAAGAGTAAATGAGGAGTTTAAAGTGGTTGTTTAAACAAACAGAGTGTGAAGTCAGGAACCCAAGCATAGAGCCCTGCCTGAACCCAACACCCCTTACAAACAACACACACACACACACCAGGAGGAGAGGATCACAGTCACCTCTGCTATGAGTGGGCCGGGGGGGATCAGGAGGAAGAAAGAGAGGGATCTAGGACAGGGGAGGGAGGGGGGGCTAGAGGCATTTGTAAGGCCTTGGAGACCCAAGTCCGGATATGGCTTTTATGCTACAGAGAGTCAATTACGTGTGTGTGTGTGTGTGTGTGTGTGTGTGTGTGTGTGTGTGTGTGTGTGTGTGTGTGTGTGTGTTTTTTAATAGCGGTAAGTGAGCCATGACTTGGACATTTACATGCGGTGTGGTGTATTACATTAACCTCTGAGCTGCATGCCAAGCTTTTAACATCTACAGTTATTTACAACTGTAACCCTGGGAAACCTGCAACATCTACAGTTATTTACTACTGTAACCCTGGGAAACCTGCAACATCTACAGTTATTTACTACTGTAACCCTGGGCAACCTGCAACATCTACAGTTATTTACTACTGTAACCCTGGGCAACCTGCAACATCTACAGTTATTTACTACTGTAACCCTGGGTAACCTGCAACATCTACAGTTATTTACTACTGTAACCCTGGGCAACCTGCAACATCTACAGTAACCCTGGGCAACCTATTTACTACTGTAACCCTGGGTAACCTGCAACATCTACAGTTATTTACTACTGTAACCCTGGGTAACCTGCAACATCTACAGTTATTTACTACTGTAACCCTGGGTAACCTGCAACATCTACAGTTATTTACTACTGTAACCCTGGGAAACCTGCAACCTTTATCATCTACAGTTATTTACTACTGTAACCCTGGGTAACCTGCAACATCTACAGTTATTTACTACTGTAACCCTGGGTAACCTGCAACATCTACAGTTATTTACTACTGTAACCCTGGGTAACCTGCAACATCTACAGTTATTTACTACTGTAACCCTGGGCAACCTGCAACATCTACAGTTATTTACTACTGTAACCCTGGGTAACCTGCAACCTTTATCATCTACAGTTATTTACTACTGTAACCCTGGGTAACCTGCAACATCTACAGTTATTTACTACTGTAACCCTGGGTAACCTGCAACATCTACAGTTATTTACTACTGTAACCCTGGGTAACCTGCAACATCTACAGTTATTTACTACTGTAACCCTGGGTAACCTGCAACATCTACAGTTATTTACTACTGTAACCCTGGGCAACCTGCAACATCTACAGTTATTTTCTACTGTAACCCTGGGTAACCTGCAACATCTACAGTTATTTACTACTGTAACCCTGGGTAACCTGCAACATAACAGTTATTTACTACTGTAACCCTGGGTAACCTGCAACATCTACAGTTATTTACTACTGTAACCCTGGGAAACCTGCAACCTTTATCATCTACAGTTATTTACTACTGTAACCCTGGGTAACCTGCAACCTTTATCATCTACAGTTATTTACTACTGAAACCCTGGGTAACCGTCAACCTTTATCATCTACAGTTATTTACTACTTTAACCCTGGGTAACCTGCAACCTTTATCATCTACAGTTATTTACTACTGTAACCCTGGGTAACCTGCAACATCTACAGTTATTTACTACTGTAACCCTGGGTAACCTGCAACATATACAGTTATTTACTACTGTAACCCTGGGCAACCTGCAACATCTACAGTTATTTACTACTGTAACCCTGGGTAACCTGCAACATCTACAGTTATTTACTACTGTAACCCTGGGCAACCTGCAACATCTACAGTTATTTACTACTGTAACCCTGGGTAACCTGCAACATCTACAGTTATTTACTACTGTAACCCTGGGTAACCTGCAACATCTACAGTTATTTACTACTGTAACCCTGGGTAACCTGCAACATCTACAGTTATTTACTACTGTAACCCTGGGAAACCTGCAACCTTTATCATCTACAGTTATTTACTACTGTAACCCTGGGTAACCTGCAACATCTACAGTTATTTACTACTGTAACCCTGGGTAACCTGCAACATCTACAGTTATTTACTACTGTAACCCTGGGTAACCTGCAACATCTACAGTTATTTACTACTGTAACCCTGGGTAACCTGCAACATCTACAGTTATTTACTACTGTAACCCTGGGTAACCTGCAACCTTTATCATCTACAGTTATTTACTACTGTAACCCTGGGTAACCTGCAACATCTACAGTTATTTACTACTGTAACCCTGGGTAACCTGCAACATCTACAGTTATTTACTACTGTAACCCTGGGTAACCTGCAACATCTACAGTTATTTACTACTGTAACCCTGGGCAACCTGCAACATCTACAGTTATTTTCTACTGTAACCCTGGGTAACCTGCAACATCTACAGTTATTTACTACTGTAACCCTGGGTAACCTGCAACATAACAGTTATTTACTACTGTAACCCTGGGTAACCTGCAACATCTACAGTTATTTACTACTGTAACCCTGGGAAACCTGCAACCTTTATCATCTACAGTTATTTACTACTGTAACCCTGGGTAACCTGCAACCTTTATCATCTACAGTTATTTACTACTGAAACCCTGGGTAACCGTCAACCTTTATCATCTACAGTTATTTACTACTTTAACCCTGGGTAACCTGCAACCTTTATCATCTACAGTTATTTACTACTGTAACCCTGGGTAACCTGCAACATCTACAGTTATTTACTACTGTAACCCTGGGTAACCTGCAACATCTACAGTTATTTACTACTGTAACCCTGGGTAACCTGCAACCTTTATCATCTACAGTTATTTACTACTGTAACCCTGGGTAACCTGCAACATCTACAGTTATTTACTACTGTAACCCTGGGTAACCTGCAACATCTACAGTTATTTACTACTGTAACCCTGGGTAACCTGCAACATCTACAGTTATTTACCACTGTAACCCTGGGTAACCTGCAACATCTACAGTTATTTACTACTGTAACCCTGGGTAACCTGCAACATCTACAGTTATTTACTACTGTAACCCTGGGCAACCTGCAACCTTTATCATCTACAGTTATTTACTACTGTAACCCTGGTTAACCTGCAACATCTACAGTTATTTACTACTGTAACCCTGGGCAACCTGCAACATCTACAGTTATTTACTACTGTAACCCTGGGTAACCTGCAACATCTACAGTTATTTACTACTGTAACCCTGGGAAACCTGCAACCTTTATCATCTACAGTTATTTACTACTGTAACCCTGGGTAACCTGCAACATCTACAGTTATTTACTACTGTAACCCTGGGTAACCTGCAACATCTACAGTTATTTACTACTGTAACCCTGGGTAACCTGCAACATCTACAGTTATTTACTACTGTAACCCTGGGAAACCTGCAACCTTCATCATCTACAGTTATTTACTACTGTAACCCTGGGTAACCTGCAACATCTACAGTGATTTACTACTGTAACCCTGGGCAACATCTACAGTTATTTACTACTGTAACCCTGGGAAACCTGCAACCTTTATCATCTACAGTTATTTACTACTGTAACCCTGGGTAACCTGCAACATCTACAGTTATTTACTACTGTAACCCTGGGTAACCTGCAACATCTACAGTTATTTACTACTGTAACCCTGGGTAACCTGCAACATCTACAGTTATTTACTACTGTAACCCTGGGTAACCTGCAACATCTACAGTTATTTACTACTGTAACCCTGGGTAACCTGCAACATCTAAAGTTATTTACTACTGTAACCCTGGGCAACCTGCAACATCTACAGTTATTTACTACTGTAACCCTGGGTAACCTGCAACCTTTATCATCTACAGTTATTTACTACTGTAACCCTGGGTAACCTGCAACATCTACAGTTATTTACTACTGTAACCCTGGGTAACCTGCAACATCTACAGTTATTTACTACTGTAACCCTGGGCAACCTGCAACATCTACAGTTATTTACTACTGTAACCCTGGGCAACCTGCAACATCTACAGTTATTTACTACTGTAACCCTGGGTAACTGCAACATCTACAGTTATTTACTACTGTAACCCTGGGAAACCTGCAACCTTTATCATCTACAGTTATTTACTACTGTAACCCTGGGTAACCTGCAACCTTTATCATCTACAGTTATTTACTACTGTAACCCTAGGTAACCGGCAACCTTTATCATCTACAGTTATTTACTACTGTAACCCTGGGTAACCTGCAACCTTTATCATCTACAGTTATTTACAACTGTAACCCTGGGTTACCTGCAACATCTACAGTTATTTACTACTGTAACCCTGGGTAACCTGCAACATCTACAGTTATTTACTACTGTAACCCTGGGTAACCTGCAACATCTACAGTTATTTACTACTGTAACCCTGGGTAACCTGCAACATCTACAGTTATTTACTACTGTAACCCTGGGCAATCTGCAACATCTACAGTTATTTTCTACTGTAACCCTGGGTAACCTGCAACATCTACAGTTATTTACTACTGTAACCCTGGGTAACCTGCAACATCTACAGTTATTTACTACTGTAACCCTGGGTAACCTGCAACATCTACAGTTATTTACTACTGTAACCCTGGGTAACCTGCAACATCTACAGTTATTTACTACTGTAACCCTGGGCAACCTGCAACATCTACAGTTATTTACTACTGTAACCCTGGGCAACCTGCAACATCTACAGTTATTTACTACTGTAACCCTGGGTAACTGCAACATCTACAGTTATTTACTACTGTAACCCTGGGAAACCTGCAACCTTTGTCATCTACAGTTATTTACTACTGTAACCCTGGGTAACCTGCAACCTTTATCATCTACAGTTATTTACTACTGTAACCCTAGGTAACCGGCAACCTTTATCATCTACAGTTATTTACTACTGTAACCCTGGGTAACCTGCAACCTTTATCATCTACAGTTATTTACAACTGTAACCCTGGGTTACCTGCAACATCTACAGTTATTTACTACTGTAACCCTGGGTAACCTGCAACATCTACAGTTATTTACTACTGTAACCCTGGGTAACCTGCAACATCTACAGTTATTTACTACTGTAACCCTGGGCAATCTGCAACATCTACAGTTATTTTCTACTGTAACCCTGGGTAACCTGCAACATCTACAGTTATTTACTACTGTAACCCTGGGTAACCTGCAACATCTACAGTTATTTACTACTGTAACCCTGGGTAACCTGCAACATCTACAGTTATTTACTACTGTAACCCTGGGTAACTGCAACATCTACAGTTATTTACTACTGTAACCCTGGGAAACCTGCAACCTTTATCATCTACAGTTATTTACTACTGTAACCCTGGGTAACCTGCAACCTTTATCATCTACAGTTATTTACTACTGTAACCCTGGGTAACCGGCAACCTTTATCATCTACAGTTATTTACTACTGTAACCCTGGGTAACCTGCAACCTTTATCATCTACAGTTATTTACTACTGTAACCCTGGGTTACCTGCAACATCTACAGTTATTTACTACTGTAACCCTGGGTAACCTGCAACATCTACAGTTATTTACTACTGTAACCCTGGGTAACCTGCAACATCTACAGTTATTTACTACTGTAACCCTGGGTAACCTGCAACATCTACAGTTATTTACTACTGTAACCCTGGGTAACCTGCAACATCTACAGTTATTTACTACTGTAACCCTGGGCAACCTGCAACATCTACAGTTATTTTCTACTGTAACCCTGGGTAACCTGCAACATCTACAGTTATTTACTACTGTAACCCTGGGTAACCTGCAACATCTACAGTTATTTACTACTGTAACCCTGGGTAACCTGCAACATCTACAGTTATTTACTACTGTAACCCTGGGTAACCTGCAACATCTACAGTTATTTACTACTGTAACCCTGGGTAACCTGCAACATCTACAGTTATTTACTACTGTAACCCTGGGCAACCTGCAACATCTACAGTTATTTTCTACTGTAACCCTGGGTAACCTGCAACATCTACAGTTATTTACTACTGTAACCCTGGGTAACCTGCAACATCTACAGTTATTTACTACTGTAACCCTGGGTAACCTGCAACATCTACAGTTATTTACTACTGTAACCCTGGGTAACCTGCAACATCTACAGTTATTTACTACTGTAACCCTGGGTAACCTGCAACCTTTATCATCTACAGTTATTTACTGCTGTAACCCTGGGTAACCTGCAACATCTACAGTTATTTACTACTGTAACCCTGGGTAACCTGCAACATCTACAGTTATTTACTACTGTACCCTGGGTAACCTGCAACATCTACAGTTATTTACTACTGTAACCCTGGGCAACCTGCAACATCTACAGTTATTTACTACTGTAACCCTGGGTAACCTGCAACATCTACAGTTATTTACTACTGTAACCCTGGGTAACCTGCAACATCTACAGTTATTTACTACTGTAACCCTGGGAAACCTGCAACATCTACAGTTATTTACTACTGTAACCCTGGGTAACCTGCAACATCTACAGTTATTTACTACTGTAACCCTGGGCAACCGGCAACCTTTATCATCTACAGTTATTTACTACTGTAACCCTGGGTAACCTGCAACATCTACAGTTATTTACTACTGTAACCCTGGGTAACCTGCAACATCTACAGGTATTTACTACTGTAACCCTGGGCAACCTGCAACCTTTAACTCACAACCAGAACCTTTATAGGCAGCACATACACCAAGTACACCCTAACACACAGCCCTATACTCTGCATCTTCCCTGTGTGTGTGTGTCTGACCTGAAACAGTTGCAGAACAGGATGTGTGTTTGCGAGTGTGCGTGCATTTCTTACCGGCAGCAGATGACGGCCTTGCAGGACAGGGCGAGGTCTAGGAAGGCTTGGCGGAGCTCGAAGGACAGGGCGTATTTTAGGGTCTGTCCATCAATGATCAGAGCCAACTCATTTTCCTTCCCCAGAGAGTCACCCAGAGATGTACAGTGGGCTGTCAGGGTGGCACGTGTAGCCTGGTGAGGGCAAGAGAAAGAGGGGGTGAAACTCAACACACACAGACTGTGATATAGATAGATAGATAGATAGATAGATAGATAGATAGATAGATAGATAGATAGATAGATAGATAGATAGATAGATAGATAGATAGATAGATAGATAGATAGATAGATAGATAGATAGATAGATAGATAGATAGATAGATAGATAGATAGATAGATAGATAGATAGATAGATAGATAGATAGATAGATAGATAGATAGATAGATAGATAGATAGATAGATAGATAGATAGATAGATAGATAGATAGATAGATAGATAGATAGATAGATAGATAGATAGATAGATAGATAGATAGATAGATAGATAGATAGATAGATAGATAGATAGATAGATAGATAGATAGATAGATAGATAGATAGATAGATAGATAGATAGATCTATCTATATATATATATATATATATATATTTATATATACACACACACATAATTATAACTTGTATTATTACTTTTCTATGATTTATCTCTCTGCATTGTTGGCAAGGACCTGTAAGTAAGCATTTCCCTGTTAGTCTATACCTGTTTATGAAGCATGTGACGAATAACATTTGATTTGATGACAGATCTCTCAGTAGCAGGCATTTTCAGTTCGAAAAACAAAATTGTATTTTTCATATGCATCAAAGCTGGGAACAAGCTGAAACACACACACACACACACACACACACACACACACACACACACACACACACACACACACACACACACACACACACACACACACACACACACACACACACACACACACACAGGTTTGAAGCAGAAAGAGATGTGAAGGTATACACTGGAAACACACACACGCGCATAAAACACACACAGTACATGCGTGAGGTACTCGTGTTTGTTGGACCAGTCGGAGCAGAGTGTACAGGCCGTTTATGGGGCAGTAGTTTGGGGCAGGTTTATAATGGAGGAACAGGGACTGATAGAGAAAACAAACATCCCATAGACTCTAATGAGAACCATGTGGACAGGCAGGCACGCAACACACCACCACACAGCCCACACAGGAGAATACACACACACGTGGAATACAAGACTTAATCCACACGCAAACACACATTTAAAGGATATGCTTACATCCACATTTAAACTATAAATAGAAACACACTTTCACAATGTTCAATATAAATACAGATAGATGTACAATGAGCTCCGAATATATTTGGACAGTGACACATTTGTTGTTGTTTTGTCTCTGTACTCCAGTACTTCGGATTTGAAATGATACAATGACTATGAGGTTAAAGTGCAGACTGTCAGCTTTCATTTGAGGGTAATTTCCATCCATATCAGTGAAACCTTTAGAAATTACAGCACTTTTTGTACATAGTCCCCCCCCATTTTAGGGGACCAAAAGTGTTGGGACAAATTGTATAAATCCAAAGTGCTGGAGAACCAAAACATTAAAAAAAGAGTTTCACTGTCCCAACACTTTTGGAGCTCACTTTATTGTAGAAAAACAAAACTACAGTCCCAGGCACAAACATGAATACACTTCATGGGTACGAACCCACAGAGAAGACTAGGTTATTTCCAATCCAATGACCCCAGCTCATCCCTGTGACCTGGACTGATTGAGATGACCCTCCTTCTGTCAACTGACTAGTGTGTGGGGGAAACTACACAGCCCTTCTGTCAACTGACTAGTGTGTGGGGGAAACTACACAGCCCTTCTGTCAACTGACTAGTGTGTGGGGGAAACTACACAGCCCTTCTGTCAACTGACTAGTGTGTGGGAGAAACTACACAGCCCTTCTGTCAACTGACTAGTGTGTGGGGGAAACTACACAGCCCTTCTGTCAACTGACTAGAGTGTGGGGGAAACTACACAGCAATCACACACACACTCCCTTTATTTCCCTCATACACACATTATCCCCCCCGCTGTCCCTACAAAATGTACACACACACACAAACCGCATTCCCTCCGAAACTGATACAACAGCGGGCTGTCCCTCCTCTCTCTTGAAAAATCCCCTCTTGTTTTCTCAGCCTTGGGCTGTGTGTTTTTCTTCTATCCCAGAATTCCTGTTTGCATTTACCTTCTCCCAAACAGGGGAGAGAAAACACAAACAGAATGAAAGGATTAAAGAAGATTACAGGTTGTCAGAGTTCTGCAAATCAAAGTCTTTGCGTGTGTGTGACTGTTTGAGCTGGCGTGCATGTGCGTGTATGCGTGTTTGTGTCAAGGGGGACTGTCAGATACAGTCAAAATCCCCATCCATCTACCCTAGTGTAATATCCTCATTCTGGGAAGGACAAAACAAACATTTCATTTTCTCAAAGCAATTAAGAAAATAAACTTTTTTAGGTAAGCACCTCAATTCAAAAAGGAAGAACCTCGTGCCGGTTGTCAGGATTACGTCACCTCAAACACACTGTTCTTATGAGGTAATTTGGTGTAGAGGGGCTGTCTGTCATTCTGTTATTAAAACTTCTTAGGGCTAGGCCCCTTTTTTCTCAATTTCCGCCTGAATGGCATGTCCAAAGTAATCTGCCTGTTGCTCAGGCCCCGAAGACAGGATGTGCATATAATTGGTACCATTGGAAAGAAAATACTTTGAAGTTTGTAGAAATGTTAAAATAATGTAGGAGAATATAACACAATAGATATGGTAGGAGAAAATACAAAGACAAAACAACCAGAATTATTTTTTATTTTTTTGAGAGAGACCATCCTCTTAGAAATTCAGGGGAAAGGTTGTATTGTAAAATTCCTATGGCTTCCACAGGGTGTCAGCAGTCTATGTTCAAGGTTTCAGGCTTGTAACTTCAAAAACTAATAAGAAATAACTGTTTTTGTAAGAGGACAGTCTTGGAAATCTGTGTTTCTGCGCACCATGACGAAGTTGCGCACCTGCTAAAATCGGTTTCCTATTGAACATACTTCTTTCCGAAATAAATATTATAGTTTGATTACATTTTAGGGTGTCTGAGGAGTAAATAGAAACGTATTTTGACTTGTTGAAACAAAGCTTAGGGGTAGATTTTCAGATTCCTTTCTCTGCAAGTTGAACGAGTGGATTACTCAAGTCGATGTCACCAACTAAACAGACTTTTTGAGATATAAAAAAGGATTTTAAATAACAAAACGACACTACATGTTATAGCTGGGATGCTTTGGATGACAAATCAGAGGAAGATTTTGAAAAAGTAAGTGAATATTTAATCTTTATATGTGAATGTATGAAACCTGTGCCGGTGGAAAAATATTTTGATGTGGGGCGCTGTCCTCAAACAATCGCATGGCATGTTTTTGCTGTAATAGCTAATGTAAATCTGACAGTTCAGTTAGATTAACAAGAATTTAAGCTTTCAGCCGATATAGGACACTTATATGTACCTAAAATATTTAACATCCATAATAACTATTAGAATTTTATTTGAATTACGCGATCTCCAGTTTCACCGGAAGTTGTCCCGCTCACGGGACACCGATCCTTAAGAAGTCATTTGGTGTAGATTGGCTGTCTGTCACGTTGTTATTATAAGGTAGTTTGGTGTAGAGGGGCTGCCACAATATTATGAGATATGACAGACTACCTCCATCATCACGATTACACTCCCGAAGTAATAACCACAGATTCTCTTTCTCTCTCACACACAGCCGCACACACACACACACCTCAATGAGTCCAACTGGCAGCAAACAGTGTAATGGCCTAGCATGCCGGTGTTAATAACCCACTGCTAGTTGTCACAGCAGATAGCTAGTCTGTGCTAGGATGGTCTAACAGAACTGAAATCAACACTTGTTAACCGATTATAAAATCATTATCAAACAGTTTGCAAATCATCACATCATTGGCTATGTAACTTACTACACCACATGTAAAACTAACCATTTCACATTTGTTCTGTACATCTGCAGATAAGAGACACTGCAGGCTGTAAAATGACTGCATATCTAGTCCTCTTTCTCACAAATGCTGCCTGTTTTTGGAAAAGACTGGTGCAATCAAGGACTGTACATTTTTCCATGCCACTGAATGACACCACAGTCCCTAAGGTAACCTGTTTAAAGGACTCTCTCACCACAGCACTCACATTTGTAGCCATGAAATGCTGTGAAAGGCTGGTCATGGCTCACATCAACATCATCCCAGACACACTGGACTCACTCCAATTCGCATACCACCCCAACAGATCCACAGATGAGGCAACGTCTATTGCCCTCCACACTGCTCTTTCCCACCTGGACAAGAGGAACACCTATGTGAGAATGCTGTTCATTGACTACACCACAGTACCCTCAAAGCTCTTCACTAAGCGAAGGACCCTGGGACTCAACACCTCCTGTAACTGGTTCCTGGACTTCCTGTTGGGCCGTCCGCAGGTGGTGAGGATAGGCAACAATACATCCGCCACACTGACCTTCAACAAGGGGGCACCTCAGGGGTGCGTGCATAGTCCCCTCCTGTAATCCCTGTTCACCTACGACTGCATAGCTGTGTACAACTTCAACACCATCATTAAGTTTGCCGACCACACGACCTTAGTAGGCCTGATCACCGTCGCCAATGAGACAGCCTATAAGGAGGAGGTCAGAGACCTGGCAGTGTGGTGCCAGGACAACACCCTTTCTCTCTCAACGTCATCAAGACAAAGGAGCTGATCGTGGACTACAGGAAAAGGAGGGCCGAGCACTCCACTATTCACGTCGAGGGGGCTGTAGTGGAGCATGTCGAGAGCTTCAAGTTCCTCGGCGTCCACATCACTAAGGATGTATCATGGTCCACACATACAAACAGAGTCATGAAGAGGGTATGACAACGCCTCTTCCCCCTCAGGAGGCTGAAAAGATTTGGCATGGCCCGTTATAACTTTTTGATGGTCTACAGTTCCACCATTAGGAGCATCTTGACTGGCTGCATCGCCACTTGGTATGGCAACTGTTTGGCATTCGACTGCACGGCGCTACAGAGGGTAGTGCGTACGGCCCAGTACATTACTGGGACCGACCTCCCTGCTATCCAGGACCTCTATACCAGGCAGTGTCAGAGGAAGACCCTAAAAATGGTCAAAGACTCCAGCCACCGTAGTCATAGACTCTCTCTGCTACAGCATGGCAAGCGGTACCGGAGCGCCAAGTCTAGGTCCAAGAGGCTTCTAAACAGCTTCTACCCCCAGAGCCATAAGACTCCTAAACAGCTAATCAAATGGCTACCCAGACTATTTGCATTGTCTCCCCCCCCGGAAGGTTGCTGCTACTCTCTGTTATTATCTACGCATAGTCACTTTAATAACTCTACCTACATGTACATATTACAAGTCCTGGACTGTTCTCTATGCTACCCTCACGGCAAGCGGTACCGATCCTCCAAGTCTGGAACCAACAGGACCTTGAAAAGCTTCTACCCCCGAGCCACAAGACTTCTACATGATAAAATAGTTAACTAAATAGCAAGCAGGACTATCTGCATTGACCCTTTTTGTACCAACTTTCACTCATCACAGATTCTGCTGCTACTGTTTACTTTCTGTCACTTTATTCCTAGTTATATGTACATATCTACCTCAATGACCTCGTACCCCTGCACATCCACTCTGTACTGGTAAAACGGGTATATAGACAAGTTATCATTACTCATTGTGTATTAATTATAACTTGTATTATTACTTTTCTATGATTTATCTCTCTGCATTGTTGGCAAGGACCTGTAAGTAAGCATTTCCCTGTTAGTCTATACCTGTTTATGAAGCATGTGACGAATAACATTTGATTTGATGACAGATCTCTCAGTAGCAGGCATTTTCAGTTCGAAAAACAAAATTGTATTTTTCATATGCATCAAAGCTGGGAACAAGCTGAAACACTCACACACACACACACACACACACACACACACACACACACACACACACACACACACACACACACACACACACACACACACACACACACACACACACACACACACACACACACACACAGTAAACCATGTTCTCAGGCTCTTGTGTTGAATCTTATCAGGTTTATATTTAGAGCTGGGCAGTAAGGTTCAGATGGTGTGACATATCATAGGTCACCGTCTCGCCACACACACACACACCTCTGAAGGGTGAGGGTGGGGGAGGAGACAGACACGCTCATATCTGAAATGCAGATTGTCACCAGTGAGATTTAATAAAGAGTTTCATTATCAGCCAAGCATCTGTACAAACACCCACATCCTCCACAGTCTGCCTGACAGACAAAGCTACACATAAACACCAACACACCTAGACATACACACAGAAGGTTGGCATAAAATATGACCATAAATTGAAAGTGTCTACATAGTGTCTTAATTAAGGAGAGGTGTGTGTGTGTGTGTGTGTGTGTGTGTGTGTGTGTGTGTGTGTGTGTGTGTGTGTGTGTGTGTGTGTGTGTGTGTGTGTAGATGAAATGTATGACTAATGTAAGACTTAAGCCTGGTCTGTACAAGCCACCACCTCTACTGCAAAGACTGAGTCTGAGTGTGTGTGTGTGTTTGATATGAAGGTGACAGATGGAGCGTGTCACAGCGTCACTGTCACAAGCTGCCATGTTTACCCAGGAGGCATTGCTCAGAGGGTTTGTTTTGACGAGAGGGAGTGACAAAAGGAGATCCCATTACCCTCCTCAATCATCAACATCAGATGTTTCCCTCTATGCCTCTCCCTATTTCTCTACTTCTCCCTCTCTCCTTTTTTCTCTTCACCTCCCTCCCACTTTCTCTCCCTCTCCTACTTTTGCATCTCACACAAAACATAATAAACAGATTCCCTGTCTTGTTCACACACACACACACCTGTCCATAGAGAGGGTGCTGACAGATGTATAGGTAGCAGCGTGAAGGAGACATGGAAAGGAGGGGAGGGAGGGAGACATCCGCCTGACTACTAACAGAGAAACTAAAGAAACAGACAGAGAGGAAAGGAAGCAGGGAAAGGAGAAAAAGGAGTGAAAAACAAGGAGGACAAGAGATATATTGCAGTGGGACAATAGGTCTCTCCTATGAATGATATGCTCCTGCTCTCTCGCTTTCATCTGTAGTGACCTCCTCTCTCCACGGCTGTCTGGAGCTGTCCTCCCACTAGTCTGTCTGCTTTCATCTGTAGTGACCTCTCCACGGCTGTCTGGAGCTGTCCTCCCACTAGTCTGTCTGCTTTCATCTGTAGTGACCTCTCTCCACGGCTGTCTGGAGCTGTCCTCCCACTAGTCTGTCTGCTTTCATCTGTAGTGACCTCTCTCCACGGCTGTCTGGAGCTGTCCTCCCACTAGTCTGTCTGCTTTCATCTGTAGTGACCTCTCTCCACGGCTGTCTGGAGCTGTCCTCCCACTAGTCTGTCTGCTTTCATCTGTAGTGACCTCTCTCCACAGCTGTCTGGAGCTGTCCTCCCACTAGTCTGTCTGCTTTCATCTGTAGTGGCCTCTCTCCACGGCTGTCTGGAGCTGTCCTCCCACTAGTCTGTCTGCTTTCATCTGTAGTGACCTCCTCTCTCCATGGCTGTCTGGAGCTGTCCTCCCACTAGTCTGTCTGCTTTCATCTGTAGTGACCTCCTCTCTCCACAGCTGTATTGAGCTGTCCTCCCACTAGTCTGTCTGCTTTCATCTGTAGTGACCTCTCTCCATGGCTGTCTGGAGCTGTCCTCTCACTAGTCTGTCTGCTTTCATCTGTAGTGACCTCCCTCCATGGCTGTCTGGAGCTGTCCTCCCACTAGTCTGTCTGCTTTCATCTGTAGTGACCTCTCTCCACGGCTGTCTGGAGCTGTCCTCCCACTAGTCTGTCTGCTTTCATCTGTAGTGACCTCTCTCCACGGCTGTCTGGAGCTGTCCTCCCACTAGTCTGTCTGCTTTCATCTGTAGTGGCCTCTCTCCACGGCTGTCTGGAGCTGTCCTCCCACTAGTCTGTCTGCTTTCATCTGTAGTGATCTCTCCACGGCTGTCTGGAGCTGTCCTCCCACTAGTCTGTCTGCTTTCATCTGTAGTGATCTCCTCTCTCCACGGCTGTCTGGAGCTGTCCTCCCACTAGTCTGTCTGCTTTCATCTGTAGTGACCTCTCTCCACGGCTGTCTGGAGCTGTCCTCCCACTAGTCTGTCTGCTTTCATCTGTAGTGATCTCTCCACGGCTGTCTGGAGCTGTCCTCCCACTAGTCTGTCTGCTTTCATCTGTAGTGATCTCCTCTCTCCACGGCTGTCTGGAGCTGTCCACTCACTAGTCTGTCTGCTTTCATCTGTGGTGACCTCTCTCCATGGCTGTCTGGAGCTGTCCTCCCACTAGTCTGTCTGCTTTCATCTGTAGTGACCTCTCTCCACCGCTGTCTGGAGCTGTCCTCTCACTAGTCTGTCTGCTTTCATCTGTAGTGACCTCCTCTCTCCACGGCTGTCTGGAGCTGTCCTCCCACTAGTCTGTCTGCTTTCATCTGTAGTGACCCCTCTCTCCACAGCTCTCTGGGCCTGACACACACACGTTCCTAAACTACAATAATGTACATCTGGATTAGTATACTAACTCAACAAATATTTACAGTTGGAGAGATGAGAAAGAGCAAGCAGACTGGTAACGGATTCAGGCTACTTCTCCAACATGTGACAGGAATGTTAAGTTAATAGTTGTTCTGGTTTTAATTGAATAGACTAATTACAGTGCTACTAAATGGTCGTACTGTCATCCTAGTCCCTCCCTCTCTCAGGGAAGCGTGCACGTCTCCCTAGCCCCTACCTCTCTCAGGCAAGCGTGCACGTCTCCCTAGCCCCTCCCTTTCTCAGAGAAGCGTGCACGTCTCCCTAGCCCCTCCCTTTCTCAGAGAAGCGTGCACGTCTCCCTAGCCCCTCCCTCTCTCAGGGAAGCATGCACACCTCCCTAGCCCCTCCCTTTCTCAGGGAAGTGTGCACTTGGGAGAGTATACATAAAAGTATACATAAAAAAACTCATTTTAACAATGAAAAGGATTGGTCTACATTTAGCTAAAAATATCTATGTGAGATAGCGGGGCGGCAGGTAGCCTAGTCGTTAGAGCGTTGAGCCAGTAACAGAAAGGTTGCTGGATTGAATCCCTAAGCTGACAAGGTAAAAATATGTTGTTCTGCCCCTGAACAAGGCAGTTAACCCAATGTTCCTAGGCTGTCATTGTAAATAAGAATTTGTTCTTAACTGACTTGCCTAGTTAAATAAAGTAAAACAAAATAAATAATAGCCTACAAGGATATACCATTAGATTCAACATTGTAATAAAATATGCACAGCATAACAAAAAGACACCAGCAGTCTACAAGTTTCACAGCTTGGCGTGCTTGTTGTTGTCGGTCAATCATAGCCAAGCTTCAGTCAGAGGCTCCATGTTACCCATCATCCAATAGGTAAGCAAGCGAAGTGGGAGATTTCTAATCAATGCAAAATGTAATTAAAAGTACAGAATTAAGTTTGGTAAATGAGAAGGAGTAGGCTACAGTGATCTTCCAATAGGAAAGCTGTTGTTTAATGGAATGGAGTTGTTGCAGACAACGATGGAGGGCGCAGCAAAAAAAGCCTATATTAGCTAGCTAGCTAGCTAACTAGCAGGGGAATTTAGCAGGCAACTGTAGCTAGCTAGCTAACTAGCAGGGGAATTTAGCAGGCTACTGTAGCTAGCTAGCTAACTAGCAGGCTACTGTAGCTAGCTAGCTAACTAGCAGGGGGAATTTAGCAGGCTACTGTAGCTAGCTAGCTTCTTTACAACAATTTGATGCTGCCCCGACCAGCACTACCAGATGGTATAACCTATGGCAACAACAGTTTTGGCAAGTTTCTCTCTCTCCCTCCCTCCGTGCCACACACAGACTGTTACACACAGGCCCCTGATCTGCTCTCGCCCCTCTACCACCCCACTCTTATGCTGAAACAAGCAGAGCACAGCGCGCCATTAAAAGTTTACCAAAAACGTGTTTAAACATTTATTTCTACTATCCGGATATCCCCTCCCCAAAAAAGATATATTATTTGAATAATTAAATATTTTTTAAATGTCCATCCCTCATTTGTAGGTATCCCTAGTCCCTAGGGGTTGGGTTAAATGGGAAGACACATTTCGGTTGAATGCATTCAGTTGTGCAACTGACTAGGTATCCCCCTTTCCTTTCACTAGTAGTATCCAAAGTCGGGGACGAACAGCAGTACGGTCGCCCAAAAAATATGGAACAAAAAAAATTAAGAGTACATATTATTGTATGGCCCAGTGTACAAACTCTGAGAAAGATAACTTAAGAAAAAAATAGAACATTTATTTTTCTTTTCATTTTGATAAGAGATTAAAAACCAATGAATTGAAAGTTATTTGTTGATGTAACAATCCCAATTTACCAATTTT
The DNA here is from genome assembly GCF_045791955.1 of Oncorhynchus clarkii lewisi. Taxonomy (NCBI): domain Eukaryota; kingdom Metazoa; phylum Chordata; class Actinopteri; order Salmoniformes; family Salmonidae; genus Oncorhynchus; species Oncorhynchus clarkii. The sequence goes on along the minus strand of NC_092157.1, from coordinate 15,541,960 downwards.
AAGGTTGTGTCATTAGATTTGGGGTGGGGTCTCGAGAAATTCTTGGTGGAAAAAGTGCGCTGTAAAAGTTTAAATACCACTGACTTACACACACTCTACCCACAGACACACAACCTACACAACCTCCATCTAAGCCTCAGGATGTGTTCACTGTGTTGTTTACTGAAGTGTGCAATTGTTTCAATTGACTATTATAAAACTTGTTGTAATAACCTGATGCAATATACAGTATTTATAGTTGCCGTGTAGTTAAAAATATATATATATATATTTTGTTGTGTTGGTAGCATTTTTGTCCTCAGGGCACCACTGCAAATGAGACATTGGTCTCAATTGGACTCCATGAATAAATAAAAGTAAATCAAACTGTTTAGCTCATGATGAAGTGTGCATAGTACAGTCACGGTGAACAACACATCCTGAGCTAAACAGTCACAGTGAACAACACATCCGGAGCTAAACAGTCACAGTGAACAACACATCCTGAGCTAAACAGTCACGGTGAACAACACATCCTGAGCTAAACAGTCACGGTGAACAACACATCCTGAGCTAAACAGTCACGGTGAACCACACATCCTGAGTTAAACAGTCACGGTGAACCACACATCCTGAGCTAAACAGTCACAGTGAACAACACATCCTGAGCTAAACAGTCACGGTGAACAACACATCCCGAGCTAAACAGTCACGGTGAACAACACATCCCGAGCTAAACAGTCACAGTGAACAACACATCCCGAGCTAAACAGTCACAGTGAACAACACATCCTGAGCTAAACAGTCACGGTGAACAACACATCATGAGCTAAACAGTCACGGTGAACAACACATCCCGAGCTAAACAGTCACGGTGAACAACACATCCCGAGCTAAACAGTCACAGTGAACAACACATCATGAGCTAAACAGTCACAGTGAACAACACATCCTGAGCTAAACAGTCACAGTGAACAACACATCCTGAGCTAAACAGTCACGGTGAACAACACATCCTGAGCTAAACAGTCACAGTGAACAACACATCATGAGCTAAACAGTCACAGTGAACAACACATCATGAGCTAAACAGTCACAGTGAACAACACATCCCGAGCTAAACAGTTAAGGTGAACACACTTCTTTGGCACTCTGTCCGTTCTCTCCATATGGTAACTCTGATATCTCGCTCTATCCCAAAACAGTCCATCAGTACACATTCCACTTCATACACACATTCTGAGACACAATGGCGTTTACAGGCCGTAACCCTGCCTGCTATCTGCAGACTGTCTGTCTCACAGACAAATTAACTCCACTAAAGCTAGCAGACTGAGCCATTCTCACATGACAGTTACCCAACCACTTAAAATGACACACAACTTAACAAGCCTAAGGTTGAAATGCAATCTGTAGAATTTGACTGCAGCAAACTGTATTCTACAGAATGTCTCTGATACTGGGGTCTGCACACACACTCAATAATGCTCACAGATATGTAATAAAGAATGACTATGCCAATCCAGTGGATCTGCAGTGGTGAAGAAGCCCTGTGTTTACCCAGAGGAAATTCTCACTCAATTTGTGTGTATGTATGTATGTATGTATGTATGTATGTATGTATGTATGTATGTATGTATGTATGTGAGTGAGTGAGTGAGTGAGTGAGTGAGTGAGTGAGTGAGTGAGTGAGTGAGTGAGTGAGTGAGAGACACACACACAGAGGGATGAGAGGAGAGAAAGAGATCTTTCTACAGGAAGACACCAGACAGCTTAATTACCTCCACCTGTGAGCAGACAAAGAAACACACCCTCCAATCTTTGCTCTGCCACACCCTAGTTCCCACGGTAACACTATAGAACCCACCCTAAAGACACACACACACACAGGGAGGAGCAGGAGTAGTAAGTGGAAAATGAGGATGAGGAGAAGAGGAAAGGAAGAGGTGGATGATGGGTGGGGGGGGGGGTAAAGGAGGAATTGGTAAGGCAAGAAGAAGAAAAAATATGTACTCACATCCAGTGAATCCTCGTTGACGATGATGAGGGACATGCCATGGGAAACTAGACGACAGGAGTAACCTAAGATAGAGAATACAATCTCAGCTACAGCATAGAAACATTCATCAAGAAGTAAACGCCATCTCTCTCTCCCTCCATCCCTCTCTCACCTATGTTGATGGCGGTCTCCTGTTTGTCTCCAGTGAGGACCCAGATCTTGATGTCGGCCTTCATCAGAGTAGCGATGGTCTCAGGGACCCCTGCCTGGAGACGGTCCTCTATAGCTGTGGCCCCCAACAACAACAGGTCCTACAGAGACACACACACAGAAAGAAAGAGAGAGAGAAAGAGACAGAATGAGTGAGTATAGACTAAGAGAGAGACAAATACATTCAGAAAATGCTTTTCTGGACAAAATACAACTTGGAGGAGTTTGGTGGTTCATTGTGCTTTGAGGACATCTTAGAAACTACATCCAAGTTGGAGAGACAGACTGGCTGGCAGCAGCAGCATACGGCAGGGTAAGAAGAGGCGTGCAGCATGTTAAAACTCTGTAAGTGGGTCAAACAGCAGCATAGGGAAAGTCTGTTAATGTTCCCCAAACATTTATTTTGAACTCAATTAAAAAACACAAATACACTCATTATTGATGCGCGTGCACACACACACACACACACACACACACACACACACACACACACACACCCCCAGCTGGTAACGGTGCAGTGTTTGTTGATTCCAGTTTTACGGGGCTCTTGGCAGACTGGTGAGGATAATTATCCCTGTGGTCTTCCAGTCTACCTCTCTCCCTCTCTTTAATCCCATCACCTTCCCTCTCCTCTACTCTGGGCCATCTTTCAAAACCGCTCTCTTTATTGGAGTACTACCTGAGAAACAGCCAAACAAAGAAAGCAATGGTGTCCATGTTCCAGCCTAATGGCCAGCCTTAATATACACTCTCAGAATACATTTCCTGCCAACAGCTGCCATGTCCAGTCTCTTAATGACCACAGGCCTCATCATGTCCAGATGTATACTGGAGCTGTCCTCTGGGTTACAGGGCATCTGTATGGTTGACAGGTTAGTAACTGGCAGGGGATAACACACACCGCTTCTTCAGCACCGAGAGGTCCTTATATCCCGCTACAGTGGATCCAGTAGGACCACTCTGCCCTCTGCTGGACAAATAACCCACCAGCCCAGCAACACACTGACTGAAGGGTATGGTGTAAGGGGTCATCACTATCTTGCCATGCTAGAGTACAGAGGTATGGCTTTACAGTCTCTAACTAGATGTATTATTAAACTAGGCATGTCAGCCTACCCCAGCCAAACCCTAACCCGGATGACGCTGGGCCAATTGTGCGCAGCCCTATGGGACTCCCGATCACGGCCGGTGATGATACAGCCCGAAATGCAGTGCCTTAGACCGCTGCACCACTCGTAGCTCAATGCAATGCAATGCTAACCATTGACCCCAACCCTTACCTTCTCCAGTAGTTCGTAGCAGTCCTCTAGTTTCTGGGCCCGGTCTTTAATGATAGTGCTTATACGGGTGTACTCCTTCAGCCACTCCTGGTATACCCCCTCCTCCAGATCAACATAGGCAAAACACAGAGTCCGCAGACCTAGGGGGGACAGGGTCATATATGAATCAAGTCAGGGATGGGCAACCTGCCCCCATTTTTGTAGGCTCACGATACATTTTTGGAATTCAGCTAGGGTCTCAATTTAGAGTTGAGAGTTAGTATATACAAGGTGCAATTTTGAAATGTGGTTGTGCATCAACAGTTTTTCTCTTATGTCAATCGCTGACAGTCACTCAATTAGCCCATGTCAGCTATTTTTGTTCTGCTTTGTAAGTTAGCTGGCTAGACCATCTAAACTTGTAGTAATCATGATCGAATTACAGATCCGGGGTAGCCCAATGATGTTGTTAGGATATCCGAGTGAGAATGTCTATCAAAAACAGCAAACATTTCTTTCCCCCCTATGCCAATATGTGTCAAATTGAAGGAAATTAACTCTAAAATAGGGCCGTCTCCGACTAAAAACAATGCTGGTCGACCGAGAGTCATCTGTTCTTTCGACCAACGTGTATTCTATTGAATAAAATCAACTTTATATGTAGGCTACTGAGCTTTGTCTGATGGTTTAAGCACTGTGATTGTAACAGTATAACTTTAGACGTCCCCTCGCCCATACCCGGGCGCGAACCAGGGAACCTCTGCACACATCAACAACAGTCACCCACGAAGCATCGTTACCCATCGCTCCACAAAAGCCGCGGCCCTTGCAGAGCAAGGGGAACTACTACTTCAAGGTTTCAGAGCAAGTCACGTCACCGATTGAAACGCTATTTAGCGCGAACCACCGCTAACTAAGCTAGCCGTTTCACATCCGTTACATGATTAAAAAATAAAAAACACCTAGAGGGAGCCAAGGCTCAATATAGCCAGAAGAAATACAAAAAAACGTTTCCCGATCGACCCTCCTCCTGCTGCCTCTGGCCTTCACATATTTTGCCATCAGGCCCTCCAGGATTCCGCGATCGCATAATTCGAAGCAAAATCAACCAAATCAGCCCATATTATGCGAGAGATCGCAATTTTGAACAATCAAATGCACTTTTAGCGCATAAAAAGGTTCAATCAACAGCGGGTTCGTGATTTTGACCAATTACTGCACTGTTACCGTGGAAAATTGCACAATCCAACCACACTTTAACACAGTTTTCCCCCTTGGCCTGTCAGCGTATTCACGTGTGAAGATGATGGCTGATTGTTGATGGCTGACAGGCAGTACAATGAACAAAAATAGCAGCTCAAGACTGTGCGAAACAATTTCCAAATGTTTTTGGAAACAAGAGAAAGTCAACAATCAAATCAGCAAAGCATATGAGAATGTCAGAACAGTTCCCACAGCAGCGGCAGATCACCATGACTGAAGTGGTAGCAGGGAAGACTGTGGGAAGCACTGAAAGTATCAAGGTGAGTGGCGTTTTACTCCGCTAACCTTGGCTTTAGTAGGGTGGTCGGCACTCTGCTCTCCCCAGTCTAACCTTGGCTTTAGTAGGGTGGTCGGCACTCTGCTCTCCCCAGTCTAACCTTGGCTTTAGTAGGGTGGTCGGCACTCTGCTCTCCCCAGTCTAACCTTGGCTAGTAGGGTGGTCGGCACTCTGCTCTCCCCAGTCTAACCTTGGCTTTAGTAGGGTGGTCGGCACTCTGCTCTCCCCAGTCTAACCTTTGCTTTAGTAGGGTGGTCGGCACTCTGCTCTCCCCAGTCTAACCTTGGCTTTAGTAGGGTGGTCGGCACTCTGCTCTCCCCAGTCTAACCTTGGCTTTAGTAGGGTGGTCGGCACTCTGCTCTCCCCAGTCTAACCTTGGCTAGTAGGGTGGTCGGCACTCTGCTCTCCCCAGTCTAACCTTGGCTAGTAGGGTGGTCGGCACTCTGCTCTCCCCAGTCTAACCTTGGCTTTAGTAGGGTGGTCGGCACTCTGCTCTCCCCAGTCTAACCTTGGCTTTAGTAGGGTGGTCGGCACTCTGCTCTCCCCAGTCTAACCTTGGCTAGTAAGGTGGTCGGCACTCTGCTCTCCCCAGTCTGTCTATAGAGAGCACTGCTCAAAGCGCTGAGTGCCATTGGTCAGCATTGCCGTTTTAAACTCTCTGTAAAACGTAATATGGACCTTGAAAACATTCTTTCTGGATTTTTCTGAAATGGAAATACTGTTAAGTGCATATCAACCACAATAGGTGTGTGTGAGTGGATTATGACAGAGCTGTTTGTTCAGGAAAATAAACTAAATTGAGCACTTTAGATTTTTAATTGTTTTTGTATTATGTATTCTGCTTAAAATCATCCTAAAACTGAGCACATTACTTTTTATTGCTTTATATAAAATTAACGTGAAAAATAACATCGCAAAATGTATCGCAGAATTTCAGAAAAGCTGCATCAAAATCAAGTATTTTTGGCTGCAGAAATCACCCCAAAAAAAATTGAAATCCGGGAGGGACTGCATTATGCTCCTGAAGTTGCCTGTACAAGGCTACACCAGCTGTTGGCAACCTTTTCCATTTGGGTGTCAAGCTATCGTACTGTCATATTCATATGACAATACTGAATTGTTCAACTGGCGACCGGGGTCAGCCTGCAGGCGCCGGTCCGCCACAAGGAGTCGCTAGAGCACGATGAACCAAGTAAAGCCCCCCCGGCCTGGACAACGCTTGGACTCCAGATCACGTCTGGTTGTGATACAGCCCGAGTTCGAACCCGGGTCTGTAGTGACGCCTCTAGCACCCCGATGCAGTGTCTTAGACAGCTCCATCACTCGGGAGGCCCCTGACTGTAACTTCTATTACCAGTATGTAAAAATAGCCTACATATCAGCCAACAAATAAAAACATTGCAGCCTGAAAATATCCTGATAAAAATGAATATCCTATAAATCACATTGGCTATGAATGGCCTGTCTGCAGGAAACTTGAAACATTGTATCAGCTATTAACTTGGTCTGGCACAAAGCTTGTGCTAGCAAACTTGCAACCTATAAAATATTCTGGGCCCTCAGAGTTTCCAGCGCCACCAGTGAGCTCGACAGACACACAGCTGTACTCTATTTGTCCAAGGGATAAGAAGTAATCAGGTAGGCCTAATTTATGATGTTTCCACCGGATCAGAGCATGACATTTTTTCCCCCTTTCATGCTGAGTGGTTATCGAAAGGGAGAGAGCAGGAAAGATTTTTTTTAGATTGACAATAGTTCCTCAACGTAGCCTTTCTCAAAGGATGTAAAAACATACTTAGTTTACTTGCTGTTTGATGCGAATAAAACATTACTTTATCTTAACTCACCATCACTGTAGAGCTTCTGAATCAGAAATAGTATCAGATCCCCAGATGGGAACATTTATTGGTGTACATTTGCACTCAGGCCAGGTAGCCTAGGCCTTCTTCTATGCATAATCAAGTGCGTGTCCTTACTCAAGATTGACAGGAGCACTCCAAACAACTCCTAAATGGAATGAAATGAACCAAAGGTTTGTTCCTCACAAGTGCAGCCTAGGTTGTGCACGCGCCTACAATGATAAGGCTGAAATAATAATGTATTGAATGCATTAAACAGAAATGACCCTAACAAAAACAAACAGTGTAGATGAGAAATGATGGTAATTAACAGTAAATGTAGGCCTACTACTGGTGATACTGTTGTGCATCCCCTCGGCCTCAGCAATGGATTAGTCCACTCAGACAGGCGTGAATCAGACAAGTGTCTGTTGTGCATCCCCTCGGTAATGGATTAGTCCACTCAGACAGGCGTGAATCAGACAAGTGTCTGTTGTGCATCCCCTCGGCCTCGGTAATGGATTAGTCCACTCAGACAGGTGTGAATCAGACAAGTGTCTGTTGTGCATCCCCTCGGTAATGGATTAGTCCACTCAGACAGGCGTGAATCAGACGAGTGTCTTTTTATACGTTTGCCACTGCTCGACTAAAACAATCATGTTCAACCAACAGCGTATCGACCAAACAGTCGACTAAATGGAGTCAGCCCTACTCTAAAACGTTGGTCTTTTCTCCGTTGTGAAGAGGGGAGCTGCTAAAGTGTTTTGCTCTCAAGGTGAGGGCCCCCAAAAGGCTACGGCCGGCTCTGACTGCATGTGGGTGCCAGATACACCAGCCACTGCAGCCCCCACCCCCAACAAAGTTGCCCATCCCTGAATTAAGCAGTAATAATGTAGATATGAAAATATAGGACCAAGACATATAAAAAAGAGAAAGGCCCGTACCCTCGGTGGCGAACTGTTCCAGGTGTGCGATGGTCAGCTCTTTGTACTGAGACGCATCAGTGAGACGCTCAAAGATCACATTATCCTGAAACAAACATCATGACATCATCAACATGTGCCGTTTCATCATCATTATGAGCAAAGACACTATGGGAATAAACTGTGGTGCATTTAATGACTGGGGTTATACTCACTGCTCCCTTGCAGTACAGACGCAGTTTCCCATCGGGGGTTCGGACCACTACAGACATGCGCTTACGGTTACTGTAGAGAAAAAAAGAGACTTTTAAGTGTCTGTCAATGTTATGAGTGAGTGAGTATGTCATTTTATTTACCTTGAAAACTCCAGCACATTCAGCAACTCAAAGCTCTTCTCCTTCCCCCTCTGAAAGACACAGAGAAATACCAATAATTAAACAGTGAACAGGATGAGTATTTACCTTTCTTCAAATGGCCCTCCATCCCAGTCTCTCAAACCCACACTTACAGCTTCCATGATAACGGAGCCAGGAGTCCTTGCTGTGAAAACAAAGCCCAGACCTTTGGCTCCTTTTACCAGAGCTCCTTCATCTGAGGAAAGAAAAATAAAAAAACACACATGCATTGCACATATTAGGACGTTTTGGCATAGGCTCTAATGTGTAGTAGATAGGATGTGATTGGTCCTATTGTCTAGTAGCTGAGTTATGATTGTCTCTATGGTGTATAAGCTGTGTAGAGATAGGCTGTCTACCTGGCGAGGAGGCCTGGTAGATAAGCTGGTCCTCCTCTCTCTCTGGGACCACTGTGTGACACACCGCCATCATCGTCAGAAACTCACAGATTTGGGCAGAGGTTGGCTGGTGGGGGGGAGAGATACATGGCCCAGTGTCATTCTCATTCAGTATAAGAATCGTCATTAGAGAAGATCTCAGGAGCTCAGGGGGACACCTACATGGTTCTTCTCAATGTTCTGGATGAGAGCGGGGTCATCAAACTCTGTGGAGTTAAGACTGCTGGACGGCAGGGGACTGAGAGAGGAGACGGACAGAATTAAACACCACCTACACAACGCATTGTATACAACAAAGAAAAGGGTATTGGGGTGTTTGTAGTATAGATAGTGGGTCATAGCACAGCCAGAGGTGCAGAAGAGGAGGCGGTCACTGACCTGAAGTCCTCCATGGAACGATCAACATCCAGGTCAGGGAAGTGGCCGTATGTGATCCCAGCGATGGTACACTTCTTAAAGTGCATGACGTTACAGGTGAGAGTTCCTGTCTTATCAGAAAACAGATACTTCACCTGGGAGAGAGGAAATAAAGAAAAGATAGCAGTACACAACAGAATTCAACTCTGATTGGTTGAGCCCTGATGTGAACATGGTCAAGATTGGTGGAATCCACCATTTGATTTGATCCAAATCCTCACCTGGCCCAGTTCTTCGTTGAGATTGGACGTTCGAGCCATGGCGGGTGTGTCTGTCTCAGAGTAGTACATCTCCTCATCCTGACCACCAAACACAGAGGGAGTTTCATGACACCGCTAAACAGAGTTAAACACTTGAAACACACACACGTGTACGTCCGTACCCAGTTGATGAAGAGGGCCTGTGTGAACTTGACCACCTCCAGAGTGACCAGCAGGCTGATGGGGATGAGGTTGTTGTAGAGGATGATGAAGGTCAGCAGGTTATACCAAAAGTTAGTGGAGATGTCCCCTGTAGACACACACACACACACACACACACACACACACACACGGTCAAGAGCTTATATGGAAGAGTAGAGAATGAATAACGCGTGTGTGTGTGTCCACCCATGAGAGAGAGAGTGAGTGAGTGTATTCTCACCGGCGCGTGACAGGTACCAGCAGGCCTCCTCAGTGTGTTGTTTGTTCCAGATGGAGGCTCCTATAGAGCTCACTAGCGCCATCACCAGGAGGATGCAGAACAGCACCAGGATCTGGACGTTGGTCACCCGCTCCACGTTAGAACGCTTCAGAGGGGCCTTGGTTGAGTTCTGGAAGGAACATTCACCACATTAGTACATCCTTCATGTGGAACTACAAAACACCCTAAATGACACACTAACTCAAAAGAAAGCAGGGGAGAAGGAACACCAAGCTCTACTGCTTTGTAGAGGTACGATTGGCTTGATTCAAGACTATGGTTCAAGTTAGGTTTGGATCACAAAGGCTTGAAATGGCTAACCTGCATCAGTTTGGAGTCATGTCCAGTGTAGACTATAATACCCACAACCCATTGTGTGTTTCTGAGCTGGGCACCTCTCAGTAGCACCTGGTCAGGACCAAGAGGAACCGCACTGGAGAGAGAGAACAGTGACAATCAGGTGGAGGTTGAAAATGTAATTCTATGTTAGGTGTGTGTTCAGATGAGAGTGTGTGTTCAGTACTTTTGGTTGTCCAGCCGTAGGGTCCCAGTGAAGTCGTACAGGTGTCTGTTGGGCTCTTCACACTCCAGACGGCCAGAGAGACCCATCAGCTCCTCCAGAGACTGGAGACCAGCTGTGTGAGTGAGACCCTGAAACACACACACTCAGTTAGAGCAGGTACACTGATAAAATACACACACCTTTAGGGTCATTCCTAACACACGTCTCACCTGTCTGATCTTCAGGTTGGTTTCTCCGTCCAGGTTGGAGGTCTCAGTGTAACACATGGCCTGAGGCTCACTGTGGAGAGGGATGGAGTCCAACTTTACCACATCATTCACTTCCACATTCATCTATGCAACAGGCAAATAAAAAATATTGAAACATTTATCAAAACACAGGGCTGTTCGATGTCGGTCCTGGAGTGCCGAAACCCTTCTGGTTTTCAACCTCTCCGTCTAATAAGGGACTAATTCAGACCTGGGATACCAGGTGAGTGCAATTTAACTACCAGGTGGAAACAAAAACCAGAAGTGTTTTGACCCTCCAGGACTAGAATTGAACAGCCCTGATCAAACATAATGGTGACATCACACAAGGTCACCGCAAACCAACCTGGAGGACACTATGACCATGTCAGCTGGAAGATGCTGCCCATTGGTCACCTTCACTATGTCTCCTACTGCCACCTTGTGGCCAGGATGCAGCAATGCAACAGCGGGAGGAGAGAATGAAAATGAGAACAGGGTGGGTGGGTGGGTGGGGGCAAAGAGAGGGGAAGAGAGAAGTGCAAGAGAATGTGAAGCAGGAGAAGACAGAGGGAAAGAAGGGAGGGTTGGTGGAGGCAGAGAGGGTTGGTGGAGGCAGAGAGGGTTGGTGGAGGCAGAGAGGGTTGGTGGAGGCAGAGAGGGTTGGTGGAGGCAGAGAGGGTTGGTGGAGGCAGAGGGTTGGTGGAGGGGGAGAGGGTTGGTGGAGGCAGAGAGGGTTGGTGGAGGCAGAGAGGGTTGGTGGAGGCAGAGGGTTGGTGGAGGGGGAGAGGGTTGGTGGAGGCAGAGAGGGTTGGTGGAGGCAGAGAGGGTTGGTGGGGGGGGAGAGGGTTGGTGGAGGGAGAGAGGGTTGGTGGAGGCAGAGAGGGTTGGTGGAGGGAGAGAGGGTTGGTGGAGGGGGAGAGGGATGGTGGAGGGGGAGAGGGATGGTGGAGGCAGAGAGGGATGGTGGAGGCAGAGAGGGTTGGTGGATGGAGAGAGAAAGTGACAGTGAGCAGCAAGTAGCTTTACAGTGGATGTTCATATCTGACGCTTCCCTCAGTCAAAGCAAGGACATTAGATACAGGGGATTAATCAATGTGGAGAAAGACGCCAGAGAACATTCTGGAGAGCTAAATAATGTGCCATGAAGTCTTCCTAACTAGGGCCATGAGTTCTCCTTCACCAGATAACCTGATCAGGAAAAACTCTCGGCCCGAGTTATAGGCTGCAACTTGAGTTCGGAGTTTTCCCCATTCAGGTCGTGCGGTACGGAAAGAACTCTGGTCTTTATCTGTAACCACTAGTCAGACAGGCTGTGGAGAGGATGAGGGCAATGGTACCTGTTTCCATATGACGGTCTGCCAGGCTCCATTCCTCAGAACTGAGACACAATGACAACAGAGCTATTAGCCTAGACACTTCATACACTGTTCATCCTTTCTTAAGCACAATTGTCTATTCCCTTAAACTAGTTATTCACTCATCCAAATAAAACTGACTGACACAGGCACACTCATGCATACGCAAACACACAATCGTCCAATACCTGTGGTCTTTTTATTGTTGACTGTGTTGTCTGCCTTGTGTCTTTGCTGTAAAGAGACAGAGGGTTTGTTAGTTCCTTATGAGTATCTTTCTTTCACATTAAAACGCACCAAAACGGTACTGCGCTGGCTAAGACATTGTTTTGGAACAGAGGAGGTGTTGTTCCACAGCAGGGGAGCTGAACTGTGTCTGTTGAGCTGTGTCTGTTGAGCTGTGAGCTGTTGAGCTGTGAGCTGTTGAGCTGTGAGCTGTTGAGCTGTGAGCTGTTGAGCTGTGTCTGTCACGCTGTGTCTGTCGCGCTGTGTCTGTCGCGCTGTGTCTGTCGCGCTGTGTCTGTCCTACTTACATAGTCCTCTATGATCTCTTTGATCCCGGCCACAGTGAGGATGAAGATGAGTGGTACCAGGGTGGTGTAACGACCCGTAGGAGACACATCAGGGATTTGCTGACAAGAAGAACACAGACACAACGTTGAGGAAAGGCTGAGGGTGTGGTTAGGTTGTCAGTGCAGGTTACAGATATAAATATTATGAATAGAGCGGATTCGTTTCATAGTTTTACATGAAAGAGAATCATATCTTATCTAGATAACACATTTCTATGTGAATGCTCTATAACGTTGCACCCTCGAGTAAACCCATTATCCTCTGCATTGTGGGCGTGGTCTACCTGCATTAGGGCAATGAAGAGGAAGAAGGCGTTGGCAGCGCGGCGGATCTGCTCGTACAGGAAACGAGGCAGGAAGGTAAACACCCCGTACTTGGTGGTACTGAGGAGGAGGAGGAGGGACACAGGGATGTCACAGGGTTAGTCTCCACAGTAATGAAACACAATAAGGCTGGGAGTCAATCCGATCAAGCGTTAACCGGCAATAGCAGATACCCGCATAGCTGGTGTTTTGGCAGTGTCGGAGGTGTAACTGCGATAAGAGCTGTCAAATCGGTAAGCAGCTGCTCGTGTGGTTGTCACGAAGTCACACCCCTCCCACTCGCGTTAGAAGTTCAGAATGAGAAAGTGTAGGCTGTATAGCATATCGAAAATGACATTTTTAAAAATAATTAAACAAAATAATAAAGATTTATACGAGCCTAATGGAGGTGTAGAGGCTGCATGGGAGTGTTACTAACACGTCTCCGTTCATCCAATGGCAGTGTCTGCAATAGCCTACCGCACGGAGCTGCTGGTGGATTCGACAGCTCTAATGAGGTCCCACCTCCGACGTCGCCAAAACAACCACTATGGATATGTCGGCTAAAGCGGATGTGATTGAATTGGGCATTAAATCAGCACACCAAAAGAGAAATCCCCCTATATCGGATTGAAAAAGACAAAAATTGGGTTTGATTTCCTTTGGAAGAAACCACCTCTGTGGTCTCCAGTGTAAAACAGAGGAAGTCACTAGAGTGTAAATCTCTTCTTCAATCCCTTCTCCACCGATAGCAGATTATCAATGCACTTGAAACCCCATTAGAGAGACTACACAATTAGATTTAAACCTGCTCGGGCACAAAAACATAAAATCGCAAATGAACCGAACGTCACTGTTCAAAGCTTTATATTTAGACCAAACCTCCCAAACAGGCAAACCTTGTCAGTCCATCACCTGTATTGATCAGACAACAGCATTGATTAGCCTTGATAATAGCCAGCAGCTATAAGAGACTAAAATAACTCAAATCAGCCTTCAGTTCAGGGTCGGTCTTTATCCTGGCCAATATAACTAACTCAAACGTGTGTTTATGTGTACGTGATTGTGTTGGGGTGTGTGTCTTACTGTATCTAAATCCTCCAACACGTCAGCATCTCCTTGGAGACAAGCCCAAAGCCACACACTCTAAGGTTAGGAAATAGGCGAGTGTAAGAGGATCCTAGATCTGTGCCTACGGACAACATCTAAGCTAAGTATTTGTTCATGGCGGCTGTGGCGACTGATTGACAGATGGAGTAGATTTGCACAGAGACACAGGGCTGTGAATGAAATATGACTTGAAGGTAGAAAAGAGGAGGATGAAAAGAGAAGAGGGGCTATAGGAATTTAATCTCAGAGTATTCAATAGGAGCAGTGAAGCTTTCAAACATCAACTAAAGACATATGGGAACAATGGGACATCAAAGGGCATGTCTCCAAAGCCAGACTGTCCAATCACAGGCCAGGAAAAGCCTGGTGATCCAATAAAACGAGTTGGCGAAGGCCCTTCTTAATCTCATTAACGGACCTGAAATAGGCCTGCTTCAGAGCAGAATGGAATCTCCTGACAGTAAAGACAGATCGATGAGGTGCGTTTAACGCCTGACGACAGACTTCTACCCACGTAACTAGAACCTGCTGGATTGTATAGGCGCCAGGGTAATGTTCAGGAGGGCGTAACATCCTAACTGTTGCCGATAGAGCTGACATGGGTCCTTAATATACATGAGAGAAGCATATCAATTATTCACCATGCATTTCTACATTTTTATACAGAATGTCCTGTAACGTACCCTACTGTATTCAACCCTTATCCTCTTAAAAGGCAACAGAAATAAATGTGCACATGTGTGGGGAGGGGTGTAAAAATACATGTAAACAATTAATTGTTACCGTGACAGTGTCAAATTGAACCAAAACATAATTCTATTGGTCTGGTTTGCAAGGCTACACAACTTAACATGTATAGCTCCATAGTCATTGTCACCACCGAATATACAGCAGTCATCTGGGACACTAATGATAAGAGATTCCCCACAGATGCAGATTCCGTTTGGGCACTGCCCTCAATCCCGCCCACAAGCAGGGATGGGCACAAATGACATAATACAATGATAAAATACAGATACAAAATACCATGAATATCAATGTATCAAAATAAACTACATACTTGTATTTTGATTAAATACATTACAAAATACATATTTTGTTTACAAAAATCAATTTGCAAGTAGCCAACCCGAACATCAACAACAGTCTCAGTAATGATTACAAAAACGTTTTACTTGCTATGACTGATATGTTGTTGCTTAATGCCTGCTTAATGACCAGCATGTATATGTGAAAATGAACTGCAAAGCACACCGTGTATTGTTTCGGGGCAGAGCTCATTAGAATAATACTCAGCATGCTTTGCAATTGTTAATTTTTACATATACAGTTGAAGTCAGAAGTTTACATACACCTTAGCCAAATACATTTAAACTCAGTTTTTCACAATTCCTGACATTTAATCCAAGTAAAAATTCCCTGTCTTAGGTCAGTTAGGATCACCACTTTATTTTAAGAATGTGAAATGTCAGAATAATAGGAGAGAGAATTTTTTATTTCAGCTTTTATTTCATTCATCACATTCCCAGTGGGTCAGATGTTTACATACACTCAATTAGTATTTGGTAGCATTGCCTGTCAATTGTTTAACTTGGGTCAAATGTTTCAGGTAGGCTTCCACAAGCTAACCACAATAAGTTGGGTGAATTTTGGCCCATTCCTCCTGACAGAGCTGGTGTAACTAAGTCAGGTTTGTAGGCCTCCTTGCTCGCACACACTTTTTCAGTTCTGCCCAAACATTTTCAATAGGATTGAGGTCAAGGTTTTGTGATGGCCACTCCAATACCTTGACTTTGTTGTCCTTAAGCCATTTTGCCACAACTTTGGAGGTATGCTTGGGGTCATTGTCCATTTGGAAGACCCATTTTAAACCAAGCTTTAACTTCCTGACTGATGTCTTGAGATGTTGCTTCAATATATCCACATAATTTTCCTCCCTCATGATGCCATCTGTTTTGTGAAGTGCACCAGTCCCTCCTGCAGCAAAGCACCCCCCCCACAACATGATGCTGCCATCCCCGTGCTTCACGGTTGGGATGGTGTTCTTCGGCATGCAAGCCTCCTCCCTTTTCCTCCAAACATAACGATGGTCATTATGGCCAAGCAGTTCTATTTTTGTTTCATCAGACCAGAGGACATTTCTCAAAAAAGTACAATCTTTGTCCCCATGTGCAGTTGCAAAACGTAGTCTGGCTTTTTTATGGCAGTTTTGGAGCAGTGGCTTCTTCCTTGCTGAGTGGCCTTTCAGGTTATGTTGATATAGGACATAGATACTTTTGTACCCGTTTCCTCCAGCATCTTCACAAGGTCCTTTGCTGTTGTTCTGAGATTGATTCGCACTTTTCGCACCAAAGTACGTTCATCTCTAGGAGACAGAACGCGTCTCCTTCCTGGGCGGTATGACGGCTGCGTGGCCATGGTGTTTATACACTGCTCAAAACAATAAAGGGAACACTTAAACAACACAATGTAACTCCAAGTCAATCACACTTCTGTGAAATCAAACTGTCCACTTAGGAAGCAACACTGATTGACAATAAATTTCACATGCTGTTGTGCAAATGGAATAGACAACAGGTGGAAATGATAGGCAATTAGCAAGACACCCCCAATAAAGGAGTGGTTCTGCAGGTGGGGACCACAGACCACTTCTCAGTTCCTATGCTTCCTGGCTGATGTTTTGGTCACTTTTGAATGCTGGCGGTGCTTTCGCTCTAGTGGTAGCATGAGACGGAGTCTACAACCCACACAAGTGGCTCAGGTAGTGCAGCTCATCCAGGATGGCACATCAATGCGAGCTGTGGCAAGAAGGTTTGCTGTGTCTGTCAGCGTAGTGTCCAGAGCATGGATGCGCTACCAGGAGGAGGCCGTAGGAGGGCAACAACCCAGCAGCAGGACCGTTACCTCCGCCTTTATGCAAGGAGGAGCAGGAGGAGCACTGCCAGAGCCCTGCAAAATGACCCCCAGCAGGCCACAAATGTGCATGTGTATGCTCAAACGGTCAGAAACAGACTCCATGAGGGTGGTATGAGGGCCCGACGTCCACAGGTGGGGGTTGTGCTTACAGCCCAACACCGTGCAGGATGTTTGGCATTTGTCAGAGAACACCAAGATTTGCAAATTCGCCACTGGCGCCCTGTGCTCTTCACAGATGAAAGCAGGTTCACACTGAGCACATGTGACAGAGTCTGGAGACGCCATGGAGAACGTTCTGCTGCCTGCAACATCCTCCAGCATGACCGGTTTGGCGGTGAGTCAGTCATGGTGTGGGGTGGCATTTCTTTGGGGGGCCGCACACCTCCATGTGCTCGCCAGAGGTAGCCTGACTGCCATTAGGTACCGAGATGAGATCCTCAGACCCCTTGTGAGACCATATGCTGGTGCGGTTGGCCCTGGGTTCCTCCTAATGCAAGACAATGCTAGACCTCATGTGGCTGGAGTGTGTCAGCAGTTCCTGCAAGAGGAAGGCATTGATGCTATGGTCTGGCCCGCCCGTTCCCCAGACTTGAATCCAATTGAACACATCTGGGACATCATGTCTCGCTCCATCCACCAACGCCACGTTGCACCACAGACTGTCCAGGAGTTGGCGGATGCTTTAGTCCAGGTCTGGGAGGAGATCCCTCAGGAGACCATCCGCCATCTCATCAGGAGCATGCACAGGCGTTGTAGGGAGATCATACAGGCACGTGGAGGCCACACACACTACTGAGCCTCATTTTGACTTGTTTTAAGGACATTACATCAAAGTTGGATCAGCCTGTAGTGTGGTTTTCCACTTTAATTTTGAGT
This sequence comes from Oncorhynchus clarkii lewisi, assembly GCF_045791955.1. Classification (NCBI taxonomy): domain Eukaryota; kingdom Metazoa; phylum Chordata; class Actinopteri; order Salmoniformes; family Salmonidae; genus Oncorhynchus; species Oncorhynchus clarkii. Next base: position 15,524,436 of record NC_092157.1, on the reverse strand, counting down.
GTGACTCCAAATCCAGACCTCCATGGGTTGATACATTTGATTTCCAATTATAATTTTTGTGTGATTTTGTTGTCAGCACATTCAACTATGTAAAGAAAAAATAATTTAATAAGAATATTTCATTCATTCAGATCTAGGATGTGTTATTTTAGTGTTCCCTTTATTTTTTTGAGCAGTGTACTTGCGTACTATTGTTTGTACAGATGAACGTGGTACCTTCAGGCGTTTGGAAATGTCTCCCAAGGATGAACCAGACTTCAAGGTTTTTTTCTGAGGTCTTGACTGATTTCTTTTGATTAGAAATACATTCACAGGTACACCTCCAATTGACTCAAATGATGTATATTAGCCTATCAGAAGCTTCTAAAGCCATGCCATTGTTTTCTGGGATTTTCCCAATTGTTTAAAGGCACAGTCAACTTAGTGTATGTAAACTTCTGACCCACTGGAATTGTGATACAGAGTTATAAGTGAAATAATCTGTCTGTAAACAATTGTTGGAAAAATGACGTGTGTCATGCACAAAGTAGATTTGCCAAAACTATAGTTTGTTAACAAGACATTTGTGGAGTGGTTGTAAAACGAGTTAAGGACTCCAACCTAAGTGTATGTAAACGTCCAACTTCAACTGTACATTTAGTTCATTTGGCAGACTCTTGCATGACACCATAGTGCTATCAGACTTCTGATACCAATGCAGGGTGAAAGGGGGACCAAATATATAGAAGATGTATAGAAAAGTCATTTGTATTTGGAAAAAACAAATTACAGTATTTAAAAAAGAAATACATTGGAGTGTAGTTCAGCCAAGTGTAATTCAAATGACAAAATACTCAGAAGTAATTAAAATACTAATTTCAAATACATGCTGCCCATCTCTGCCCACAAGAGATGGGCACACACCAGAACATTCACTAACTAGTAGTGAAAGCTATCGCTTTAGAGATTGGCACTGTAAACAAGCAAGGCTGGATCCCCTGCTTACCACAATCTCCCAAATTAAGAGTAGGCCAATAAAAATGTATTGAATTGAAGTCAAAACTGTGGGCTTTGGCATTTTAAAATGTAATGTGAGAAGGTTGTTTGTTTCATCTGATCAGGACTGCACATAGTAACCTGATCGGTGACCAGACCTGGACCCCACTACAGAATGTCTTATTAGATTTAGAGACAATTCAAGGATAACTATTCTATTCATACATTGTTAATGTAGCCTACCATTAGTACCGGAGGAGCTTATATTAACATCTACAAACTCACTGTAGTTACTTTACCTTCAGTGCCTGTTTTAAAATGCATGAGGTATTATTGATTAAGAACAGTAAATGGTAATGTTAAGCACTTTCCTCAGATGCACTGAACTTAAAAACAACCCCTTGATGCCGCCCCTCCAACACATAATTGATGATAATTTACAACCCTCCTTTACTAGTCTATAACTGGACCATTAACTCATATAGCCTATCACAAAACCGATTTCACAAAAAATATATATGTGAAAATAAATCGTTAAAACTATCAACTATTGTAGGCAATTATAATATCACAACTTGTCTGGAAAGGCAATTCAAGTCTGTATTCAGTAACTTGATGATAATGATGCTGTAGCCAGGTGAAATCTTACCTGACATGGTTGTCACAGAACTTGGTGTTCTGAGGTTGGTTTAGCAGAATCGTCCGTGCCGTAGCATCTATGGGATCTGCCTGCGAAGTAGTCCCGGACATCTCATCATCTGCCTTGCGGTAGCCGGCGGATGAACAAGAGGTTCCTGCACCGTTCGATTGATGGGAGAGAGGCGAGGCTAGGGTACGTGTGTGTGGGAGACAGGGAGAGACGTAAGAGACATGGTTTACAGTTCAAAAGTGGAGGGCAGAAACAGGTAGGGCTATTGTATGCGGATGTAAGCTGGCGGTCGATGTCAATGACGTCCCCACCTCCCCATTCTAAACAGCCCCTCTTCTTTCAGTGCGCTGCCTCGCTCGGTGCTGGGCAATTCCAAAAGAGTGATGCTGAGACTCAGATTTTTTAAAACTTTAAAATGTATGTCAAACTAAAAATAATTATTGCTAAGTTACTTTAACCAATTCACTGAACTTTTAACAAAAAAAAAATGTACTTGAAGAACAGTGTAGTTTTATAACAGAATGCCGTTTTTACCGTTTGTGCCGTCTTCAAGTAAACGGTGTTTTGTAAAATTTTCGCTGGAAATTGTTAATTAGTGCTTGTGCATAGTTGTATGGTTTGCTTAACTTTGCCTTAATTTGTTTTTGTTTGACATACATTTTAAAGTGAGTCTCAGCATCACTCTGTTACCATGGAATTGCCATGCCATAGCTCCATCACCAATACACACACAAGCCGCTCGACGCCCACAGGTCCCCTTGTATAGAATGTGATGAGGGATGCACAATGGTCAAACAAACACCGTGAGTTAGACTCCTTTCATCGGCGCGGAAACATTGTGTATTTGTTTATCAAACAGCGGGACTTGTTACATCGCCCAATGTGCGCATAGTGCACCAGCATTATCACCCAAGCAAAGAACCCGAACCAACGCTGCATAATTCGCTCCGCGTTTGCACTGCCTACGGAGTCCCCCCTCCTTTGTAGTTTTCTCGTATAAAATCAAGGCCAAGCTGCGATCAGCACGACTTGCACACCCACTGAGCATCGGAGGAACCCTTTCTGTCATCGGGCTGCGCTAAATAATGGAGGGGGGAGATAGAGACTATCTGCTTTGGACGTGACGGAATAGTTTACCCAGCTGGCACAACAAGCCCCGGTGAGGACAGATGGAGCACGCCCGTCACTCGTCTCCTCTCCCTTGGTCTCGCTGTCCGGGAAGCTCCCGACTGCTTGTGAGAATAGCCCAAGCAAGCACACAGACCTTCGCCGCCTCGGTTTCATCGGGCCTTCTCTGGCGGTCTAGAGAAGCCTTTGAAAAATTGTCTCTCTGCAAGGTGGATTAGATGATGCTTCGACACCAGACAACGGCCCCAATCTCTCGTGGAGCCTTGACTACGGTGTTCCCATCCGAGGGCGGGCTGAGGGCTCGTATTTAAAGGGACAGTAGCCCCCGAGACTGGTATTGTGTCTGTAGTCTGACATTGCAGGCTCGGTTTACCAGTTTAAATTACACTTGAAAGGGAACGAGTCATTCATCATGAGATCACTATCCTCAGTTTCCCAGACCGTTTTCTGGGGGTTTATGAGGTTCAGTCTACATTCACTATTCAGGGCAGGCTATATGAAGTCATAGGAACAAGCTGCAATATTGGCCCTACTGCAGCTCAACTAACTTCAGGTGCTACACCAAACCTCACCAGCAATACAATTGGCAATCAATTCTTACAAGAATGGGCCCTGTCTGGATCGCTGTGCGGGTCTGGAAATAAAAACAGCCATTAATCCATCAATAATTCAGACAAATAATAAGAGGTGGTTTCCACTATATTGATTGTTAGAATAGGGAGATCATTTCCCCAGAGAGGCCTATCAATGTGTCACAGCCAACATAGAGAGAGCCCCGGTCCCAGTTCTATAACCGTATATTTCAACCTATTAACATTACTCAGTTATTGCTGTATAGCCTGTGAAGTAGACATCTGATACCCGTCCCCCGCCCGATGGGCCCAGATATTATACATTGAGTTAAGGCTGGGTAACTAGGGTACGGGCAGGGCTCAGGTATCACTAAATTGATCACTGACCTTTTGAAGCTGAGCCATTTGCTCGTGCTCTGATGCGCAGTACAGTTATATCTGACTAAGATCATAACGTGGTGTCAGAAGTGCTTCAACCTCATCAAATATAAAACAGGAGAGATTATTTCACAGAAAATAATCATGTTCCTTGAGTTTTGTTGGGGTTTAGAGTGACAAAAAGTATAGCTAGCTAAGTTCTCATGTCTCTTCATTGAGCAAAGCAGCCCAAACGGAGCTGTTGCTATGGATACTCACAGACTCAGCTGCCATGAGCAGAGCGCAGGGACAGAGAGGAGCAGCTAATGGTTTTACTATCGGAGGAAGTTATTTCTGATTTCAGGTTTCGGGCAGGGCCTTAAATTTGGCAGAAGCAATCGTCCCTGGGTAGGGTAGGGCCTGAACGTTTCAGCATGGGTAGTGCTGGAGCGTAAAATTCATGCCGTGCAGGGCTCTACTGTGAAGTGACTTGGATGAAATGACCCAGTCAAAAGGCCCAGGTCATTAAAGCCCTTGATAGCATCAATATTCAGGCACCTCCTGTTTTCCACTGGAATGTAGACAGTGACACATGTTTAGGAGGGGAGATCACCGCAAGGTCTTGCCAGGCATATCAGGTAAGCATCTGGCACGAAGGAAGGAACATAAGAACTACATACAGGTGCCACGGTGTGTACGGGTGTAATGGACATCACGCTGCTTGCTTAGCGAGTACCTCTTTCTCCTGATACGGCTCACAGCGAGGCTCAAACCCAGCACCTCTGCCTTGCTAGCACACGTGATAGCCTTCTCAAAGTCTTTACCAATCAGCGCCTCTGAAGAGCTAGCTATTTGGCAGGGCAAGTGGGGACACATGGCGGAGGAGTGAGGTTCACACATCCCCTAGGATAAGTTGGATAAGTTGAATCAGGTGTTTTAGAGCTGGTCTGGAACCAAACCCTGCACACACCCCTGACTCCAATGTGATAACAATACAGCAAAACAGATGAACAGGATTTCAATTTACTCTTGCAGGTGGCCAAAAATAACTATCTGAAAGCCACACCCCTAATAAGCAGCACACCCAGTCTTCTGATCTGACCCGCTGGGTCATATCCCTATAACCCAGCATCAACAACCCAACCTTGTTATTTCTAACCTTTTACTGCAATGGGCAAATCAGGGTCACAGTGTTTCTTGGTAGTCTTAAATATATCTACTTTGAAACAAAAGTATACACCTCACACACAAGGTTATGGGCTTAAAAAAAGAAGACACCTGTACCATGTCACATATAGTTTAAATGTATTACATTTTGAGTCTGCATCCCAATTTTACACTTACACACATCACAGAAGACTGAAATATAACAAAACTGTTAATTGCCATTAATTAAGAAAAATATTCACAACATTCCACCCATGAGGCCACTAGGTCATTTGACTGCAGGAAAGGTCTACAGAAAACAACCCAACTAAGTGACCCAATGCCTGCCAGACAGCAGTTGGGTCATCCTAAGAACCCAGCATTTTTTTGTGTTTGTTTAGTGTTTTTTTGTGTTTCCTCCATTTCCCCACTCTACCTCTCTCCGTCCTTACGGTATACCTCCACTCATCCATATCTCTTCCCACTCTACCTACCTCTATCTGTCCTTACGGTATACCTCCACTCATCCATATCTCTTCCCACTCTACCTACCTCTCTCCGTCCTTACGGTATACCTCCACTCATCCATATCACTTCCCACTCTACCTACCTCTCTCTGTCCTTACGGTATACTTCCACTCATCCATATCTCTTCCCACTCTACCTACCTCTCTCTGTCCTTACGGTATACCTCCACTCATCCATATCTCTTCCCACTCTACCTACCTCTCTCTGTCCTTACGGTATACCTCCACTCATCCATATCTCTTCCCACTCTACCTACCTCTCTCTGTCCTTACGGTATACCTCCACTCATCCATATCTCTTCCCACTCTACCTACCTCTCTCTGTCCTTACGGTATACTTCCACTCATCCATATCTCTTCCCACTCTACCTACCTCTCTCTGTCCTTACGGTATACCTCCACTCATCCATATCTCTTCCCACTCTACCTACCTCTCTCTTCCTGCTCTCACTCTCCTCTTTACTCTACATTTTATTCCTAGCAGATCAATATTGACCATCTCAGCAGCTTGCTACAGCTCTGATATGTCCATGAGCAGATCAATGCTCTGTGTTCCTCCTCCCTGATGGATCAGAACTAGAAGCACCGTCACCACCATAACTCATTACTGAAGAGTTGACGGACTCCAAGAATACTCAAACAGAACTTGTTTAGGACGGCAAGACTTTATTTAACAGCATACTTCAGCATATGGAGACGTTCTCACAAATCACACCCTTCTATAAACGTTAAAACGGGAGGCCCTAAAGCTTCTCTCTCGAGTGTCATACCAGACTGATTCTTCATTGGTTAATACAGAACGGTGGGTAGCCTGTGTGCAAATATTTTGAGTGTCGGGTGCAATGTAGTGCACGTTTGTGCGTGTTCAGCAAAATATGAATGACCTTGTAAAAGGCCGGTAAAACTACTCTCATCTTGATATAACCACACATGCAATCAAAAATACATATACCTGATAGAGTCCTGTTTAATCACCCCCCTCTCAAAATGCATCAACAGCTCAATCCGACACAGCTTGGCCCATCTTTACTGTACTAGCTCAGTCCCTTAGTTTGGCTCTGGGTTGACCCCTCAACCCTTAAGGTCACTACCTGGCCCGTGTTACCTGGTCCCGTGCCAGCCTTTCATGGCTATAAAGCAAGGCGCTATTCTGAATAATGGATAGAGGGAGGCTGCATAATTCATCCTCTCTCTTTCCTGTATGACTGGTGCCTTATTTCAGCAGACACCGTGCCTCTGTGGCGCAGCCACGCCACCACTCAGATGTCACACTATCACTGCAGCTCCCTCAGCGCTTATTACACACCAGCATTTAGCCCGCCCGACCGGTTTCAAACCGTATTAAACATCGCTATTGTAATGACCACCGATTTAATGTGACAGTCGGATAGAGACGCTCAGTCAAAGTCACAAACCAAAAGTGGAAAAACAACAGAGTGAACTGTACAGTCAAAGGCATACAAAGTCAGTCATATGACTTAAAACATAGTCCATGCAAACTACAAACTCGACAACTCAGTTGAAGATCCCACCCTCTGAAGGATTCTTGGTGAATCGGAGGTTCCCCAATTCACCCCACATCCTCCCCTACCCCCTCCCATTGTGAGGTCAGGATAGCGTTACCGACGGAGGAGCGTCGTCTGACCGCCTGACCCCTATGAGGTGCCATGGCTGTTCCTGTCCCCAAGGTGACCTCTAGTCAAGTCGTCTACTTCCTGGTTAAGGTTGACCTGCAGTTCTGCTGGTTGCTAGGACAGCCAGTGTGTCCAATTACTACAACGACGGAGTGAATGGTGAGAAAGTGGAGCGCCTCGTTCCTGCAGTACAGGCTGGGGTAGTAATCTTCTCTCTGTCTGCTCTGCAACTTCCCCTACCTGCTAATCCATGCACTGATAATCCAACAGGTGAGACAAGAGACTGTACACGCGCAATATACATGTATACTTAATCCCATATACAACACTATACTGTTCACTCACTCACACACACACAATTACAGCAGTGACGCATTTTGTGTTTACACATGCAACGTCCCCCAACATGCAGTTAACTACTCCCTTGCTCTCACCCTCTCACTCACTCTTCCCCAATCTAACTCAACAGTCAACACCCAAACACATGCATGCATCTATGTGCATGCTTAAAGGATGCCATGTGCATATGCATGGGACATGGGTACGTACGTGTGCTTTATTTACATGTATGCAAGCATACCATGTGGTTCTGTGTGTCTGTATGTATAGTAAATGCGTGTGTTTGTCAATGTGTACTAGATCATGTGACGTGAATACATGGTGATCAATACAGTATGGGTTTGTGGTAATGACTGGAGCGGAGTCAGTGGAATGGTATCAAACACATGGTTTCCAGGTATTTGATGCCATTCCATTCGCTCCACTCTGGACATTATTTATGAGCTGTTCTCCCCTCAGCAGCCTCCACTGGTGTGAATGCTAATCAAGTGCATTTACTACAAGCACATGCAGTGACTGTGCAGAAAGGCAGACCAGTCGAGTCCAGCAGTCACCAGCCCTGGTCCTGGAGAGTAGTGTTCCTCTGGTATCAGGGTTAGTGATTACAACTGTGCTCTAGGCCAGGGTTGGGGTCAATTCTCAATTGAAATTCACTCATTAAATAGAATTGTCCCCGACCGCTGCTCTAGTCATTATAGGCTACTATTCCAGTGCATGCACTAGTGAACTCCAAGATGTGGGGAGCGCCAGCCAGGCCAGCCTGTGTAAGACAAGACTCCAACTCACTTTTTTCAAACCTGTTAGCGAGTCGGGAGCGCATGGCGGCCACGCCGACGCCCAGCTCTGGGTCCAGGTGGTCAGGAGACTTCTCCTGCCTAATGAGAGTCAACACTAACTGCTCTGGGGGAGAGAGATCGGGCCACCAGCCGCGGGATGGGAGAGACAGAGATCAGGGAGCAGGCCACCAGCCGCGGGACGGGAGAGAACAACACACAAGACAGAGGGTCAGTCAGTAACGCCACTGTGGGCCGGGGCCAGGCGCACACAACAACACACACACACGTGAGTAAGTCAATGATGTGTGTCTGTGTGTAGGTGAGTGGTGAGTTCAGGTGTGAGTCTGGAAGAGGCAATTGAAATTACGTTTGTGTGTGTGTGCATGCGTATGTCAACTGTACGTGTGTGTCTCTGCTTGTGAAAGTATGTCAATGCTGTTGGAAAATGGTTGACATTGTCTTGAGCCCTATGACAGTTGTACAACACTGCTCCTTTGTGGTCAACTGGACTCATTGCCTTCTGAAGTTTTTCTGCAGCTCACAATACTCACCGTACCAGCCACACGTCTGTCCATAGAGACCATTTATTCCCAAATGTTATCCTTAACAACCTAGAAAAATAAAGGAGAGCCGCACACTCTAGGAGCTCAGAGGGAAAAAGATTTATGTCCAACGTTTCGACAGACAAGCGGTCTTCGTCTGAGCTCCTAGAGTGTGCGGTTCTCCTTTATGTTTTTAAGTGTTCCACTCCGCTAGCCGGCACCTCGCCTAAATAGGTGTGCTTTTCTTTCGCCTCTAGATTATCCTTTACAACCTGGCAGCCATGACAACCAGGAATTATTTGTCTCCAACAGACCCGCCTCAGACACACAGACAATAAACCTGATTTATCTCATTATATCCTTATACCTGGTAAACAAACCACACTTATTTGGGGACTGTACACACAGAATAGTAATGTCGCCCAATGCTCAGTGAAGAACTGTCAACATCTCCCTTACATGTCACTGTTTGGTTCGCAATTGAAGCATCCAAATCAAATCAAATTTTTTATTTGTCACATACACATGGTTAGCAGATGTTAATGCGAGTGTAGCGAAATGCTTGGCTAGTTAACCGAATAGAGAATCTCTAAACACGGTAGTACTGAGATCAGAGAGGGTGATCCAGCTATACTCCTTCACAATACCTGACATGACTTCACCTGCAGAATACACACTTCGTCAGAATACATACCTGGATTTCACACTTGGATTAGCATATGTCCATCGAGAGTAAAGATTTGGCTTTGAATGCATGAGCAGCTAATAGTGTGGACTCTCTCCATGTGTAGGATAGGCCACTCTCTCCTGTCAGAACACACCTTATCTATGTGTCACATGCAGGATAGGTCACTCTGTCCTGTCAGAACACACCTTATCTTTGTGTCACATGTAGGATAGGTCACTCTCTCCTGTCAGAACACACCTTATCTTTGTGTCACATGTAGGATAGGCCACTCTCTCCTGTCAGAACACACCGTATCTATGTGTCACATGTAGGATAGGCCACTCTCTCCTGTCAGAACACACCGTATCTTTGTGTCACATGTAGGACAGGTCACTCTCTCCTGTCAGAACACACCATGTCTATGTGTCACATATAGGATAGGTCACTCTCTCCTGTCAGAACACACCTTATCTATGTGTCCTTTGGGACTTTTGTACTTTGGGACTTCATGCACACACTTGACATTCTCTTTCTTCATCCCTTTCCCTCACATCCTGTGTGTGTGTGTGTGTGTGTGTGTGTGTGTGTGTGTGTGTGTGTGTGTGTGTGTGTGTGTGTGTGTGTGTGTGTGTGTGTGTGTGTGTGTGTGTGTGTACATCAGTGGAGGTTGCTGTGGGGAGGACGGCTCATAATAATGGCTGGAATGGAGTAAATGGAATGGCATTAAACACATTGAAGCTGTGTGTTTGATGTGCACTACATGATCAAAAGTATGTGGACACGTGCTTGTCCAACATCTCATTCCAAAATCATGGGCATTAACATTGCCTTGGTCTCCCCTTTGCTGCTATAACAGCCTCCACTCTCCTGAGAAGAGGAGAAGCTTCCATTCAGCCAAAAGCGCATTAGTGAGGTCGGGCACTGATGTTCGCTGATTAAGCCTGGCTCTCAGTCAGCGTTCCAATTCATCCCAAAGGTCTTCAATGGGGTTGAGGTCTGGGCTCTGTGCAGGCCAGTCAAGTTCTTCCACACCGACCTCAACACACTATATCTGTATGCCCTCGCTTGTGCATGCTGAAACAGGAAAGGGCCTTCCCTAAACTGTTGCCACAAAGTTGGAAGCACAGAATTGTCTAGAATGTATGCTGTAGCGTTAATATTTCCCTTCACTGGAACTAAGGGGCCTAGCCCGAACCATGAAAAACAAGCCCAGACCATTATTCCTCCTTCACCAAATTTTACAGTTGGCACTACACATTGGGGCAGGTAGCGTTCTCCTGGCATGTGCCAAACCCAGATTCGTCTGTCAGATTGCAAGATGGTTAAGTGTGATTCATCACTCCAGAGAACACGTTTCCACTGCTCCAGAGTCCAATGGCGGTGAGCTTTACACCACTCCAGCCAAAGCTCGGCATTGCGCATGGTAATCTTAGGCTTTTGTGTGGCTGCTCGGCCATGGAAAACCCATTTCATGAAGCTCCCAGATGAACAGTTCTAGTGCTGACGTTGCTTCCAGAGGCAGTTTGGAACTCGGTAGTGAGCGTTGCAACTGAGGACAGATGATTTTTATGCGCTTCATTACTCGGCGGTCCCGTTCTGTGAGCTTATGTGGCCTACCACTTCATGGTTGAGCCGTTGTTGCTCCTAGACGTTTCTATTTCATAATAAGAGCACTTACAGTTGACTGGGACCGCTCTAGCAGGGCAGAAATTTGCCGAACTGACTTGTTGGAAAGGTGGCATCCTATGACGCCGCCACGCTGAAAGTCACTGAGCTCTTCAGTAAGGCCATTCTACTGCCAATATTTGTCTATGGAGATTGCATGGCTGTGTGCTCGATTGTATACACTTGTCAGCAACGGGAGTGGCTGAAATAACTGAATACACTAACTTGAAGGGGTGTCAACATACTTTTGTATATATATATAGTGTATTTGATACCATTCCAATCACTCTTCTCCTGCCACGACCACGAGCCAGTCCTCCCCAACCTCCTGTGGTGCACATGTGTTTAATAAAACACATCTGTCAGTCATCAGTGTGTTTGACAGATCAGGCCAGTGAGGCCACCAGGCTGTAACAGCCTGGGTGATTATGGCTAAAGTCCAGGGCAAAAGGATTGTGGGAAAGATTGAAGTTAACCAAGAAGAGCTGAGAAGGTGCAAAAGAACACAGTGACTGGCCACGTGGGACACGGACACACCTTCAAGAGGGCGAAGGAGAGTCTAATACGGGACTAAGGTGTGTGTGTGGTGGAGTCTGTTGAGAGAGTAGGTCTACAAAGGGTTGTTCTTTGATGTGTCTTCCTGTCTTGACTCCTGACGGTACTAATTAACCCAGAGTAAGAGCCATTTTCTGAACTAACTAATGATTTGGGGTTGAAGTAGTGATGTCCAGGTATGGAAACCATATTGATGCTGTTCTCCCTCTCACTCTGATGGGGATCCCTAGCCTGGAGACAGATTGATGCTGTTCTCTCTCTCACTCTGATGGGGATCCCTAGCCTGGAGACAGATTGATGCTGTTCTCTCTCTCACTCTGATGGGGATCCCTAGCCTGGAGACAAATTGATGCTGTTCTCTCTCTCACTCTGATGGGGATCCCTAGCCTGGAGACAGATTGATGCTGTTCTCCCTCTCACTCTGATGGGGATCCCTAGCCTGGAGACAGATTGATGCTGTTCTCTCTCTCACTCTGATGGGGATCCCTAGCCTGGAGACAGATTGATGCTGTTCTCTCTCTCACTCTGATGGGGATCCCTAGCCTGGAGACAGATTGATGCTGTTCTCTCTCTCACTCTGATGGGGATCCCTAGCCTGGAGACAGATTGATGCTGTTCTCCCTCTCACTCTGATGGGGATCTTTAGCCTGGAGACAGATTGATGCTGTTCTCTCTCTCACTCTGATGGGGATCCCTAGCCTGGAGACAGATTGATGCTGTTCTCTCCCTCACTCTGATGGGGATCCCTAGCCTGGAGACAGATTGATGCTGTTCTCTCTCTCACGGGGATCCCTAGCCTGGAGACAGATTGATGCTGTTCTCTCTCTTACTCTGATGGGGATCCCTAGCCTGGAGACAGATTGATGCTGTTCTCTCTATCACTCTGATGGGGATCCCTAGCCTGGAGACAATTTGACCTGACCCAGTTGGCGCTTCTCTCTCTCTCTATCCTGACAATATGCCCTAGCTGCTTTCTATTTCTGGAACCTGCTGGAGGCAAAGCACAGTCACACACAATCACACAGCAGCCCCACAATGTACTTGTGCCAGCACTCATGGACATTCAGCCACACAAGTCCTCTCTTCCAGGACAATCCCTCTAAAGCCCCTATAGATGCAAGAGCAAACAAACTGTTCTCTCATCTCCAGCGGCATCGCTGTCAAACCTGCCCCTGCTGCGATGCCAGCTATCTCCCAAAACACTGACCTCCTCCCCTTTAATCCTTGCAGCTCGGCCAAAAACCTATTTTGGCCCACAGCACTCACTCCCTGACGCAGCCAAAATGCAAATAATCATGCTAGGACGTTCTGTGTGTGCATAAGAGTCCGTGGACATATCACTATGCGCTGTGTGGAGGGTGCAGTGCAACGATGTGTTCGCCTGTCCCTGTAAATGCAAAAGGCGCATCTGTGACGCATTACTTTTTTTTCGGGGACAAAGGTGCATTGAATAGCCCCCCCCCCCCCTCCCAAAAAAAACAACAACTTTATGCTGCACAACTATATAGGCCTAGAAAGCACATATCTGGTGTCCGCCTGTCTGGGCTCCGCGTGACTTTAACAGATGATGGCCTTTCCGCAAGGGGCTTAGAATAAGATCAATTAAATGGTCACGTGCCCTTTAAGTCATTGAAGGTGTTAAGCTCTCCCACAGTGCCGCCGAACTAATTTACGTGCTCAGAAAAAAAAAGTCATATTCTGACAGTATGCACCCTGTACCATTTACAACTCTCCCAGAGAAAAGAAAGAAATTCCTTGGAAAAATATATAGGCATTTATGTCTAGGCTAGCCTACATAGACTATTACGCGCAAAGGATGGGTGCGAGCACTGTTTATAGTGAGGCCATGACAACTCGGTCCCGCTCACCTGCAATAACCTCCATTTTCCCGGCTTTACTGTCATATCTGCAGCATCATTAATACATCATACAAAGCATTGGAAATTGGTTCAGTTGAAGCGCAGCGCCCCCATCCCGAGTCTGTCTGTGCCAATACAAGAATAGCCCTGTTGTTTGTACTGACTGTATATGACAGGCGTAATAAGCAGCTGCACCGCCACCCGTGCCGCAGTCCTGGGCTCAACAAGGCTATCCCAATCCTATAGCCCCACTAATATAACACGCATAGGCCTATAGAATTGGACCGATTGTGCCATTAGAACCAAATCCTCACTGCAATGTTTATGTCACTGCCAGTTCGATCCCTATAGCTACCAATGGAGCTGTACTAGCCTGTACTATAAGCTACTGTACTATAGGCTACATGCCTCCGCCCCTCTTGTCATGCTTACCTCCCTCGCTGTGGATCTTCTTCGATCGCCGGTTGAAGTACATCCTGATCTTGAGCCGGGGGTCTGTATTGGCCTGGAAGAGGGCGGCCGGGGCGCTGGCATGCCGGTGGCTCACGTACAAAGCGGGGGAATGCGGGCCCGGGACAAGGCTGCGTTCGCTGGGAGATGAATCATGTTCGATCGTTGGACGAGGGACGGCGATGGGTCGGCTCAGCAGTGACGAGAGCGCGCATAGGGGTGAGACGTGTTTGTGCGTGCGCGCGTCCTCGGCCAAGTTCACAAAAAGCCTGATCCGTTGCATAAGTAGGATCCTCGCGTGAATCTCGTTCCTTCATCCTGATTCACTTTGCTTCAATTGGACATTCATGTAGCTGAGTGTGTGCCCTAAGTTAAGTCTAATATCACGTCAAGCATAAGAATAGCCTAACTCAGTCAGTAAGCCTAGTCGGGCCATAGACGCAGAAAGGCCAACACTTCAGCGGTAGGCTAAATAGATAACTACTAGGGAAAATGGCTATTAGCACTTCGGTACTATAACCATTTCACATGTGCATCTTTGATCATAACCTCACTGTCCTACTTAGTGTAAGGTTCATCTAATTGCATAGGCCTGAGTAACTTCTAGCCTACTGAGCGAAAGAGCCATTTAAATCAAATTAAAGTAAAAACCCAGACCCAGACTCATGATATGATAGGAGGTACAGTTGTTCACACCACTGGGAGAGAATGTCATTGGAGATGTGGGAAAAGACAGTGGTCCCGTGGGAGGAACAAAGTCCCCAGTGGGAAGCAAATAAAGAGCTCACAAATTAACTCCAGGCATAACAAAGCTGTATTTAATTCCCTTGTTAAGGAGCAGAAGAAACCCCTTGTGTTTATTTATATTACATAGTAACAGAATACATATTCATCTTAACTGTTTTTTAAAATCTCATCACATAACACATTCAATATTTCAAAGTTTGTTTCTCATTAAATAGGAACAGAATAAATATTCATTTCTGAATTTCGGTGGCCACAGACCCTCTCTTTCTTAAATGGACATTCAGGCGACTGACTGATGCTTCTCCAGAACCATATTAGACATTCTGTTTTATCACTTCCTTCAGCGCTAACACACACACTTCAGTACAGAAATAGCATTGTTTCCTATATCACATCTAATGAGTCTGCTTGGAAAAAAGTTAGTGTGAAAATGACATTAAACCCCCCTGCCCTTCATGGACACTAAATACCACTGGTCTCCAGTCCTCACCATGTCATACTGTAGTTGTGAACACTGCCTCTGGTGGTAACAGGGTGATACGGCCTGCAGGGAAAGCCAATTGAGATCTAAGCCAGGCTAATGGAGGAAGACACTGATCTGAAAGGATTGGATAGATGTAGAAAATGGATTGAGTGGAGGCTCCACCATTTTGCTTTCACCTAGTCATTCCTTTCAGGTTTGTGAACATGAAACTATTACTTAGGTGATAGAAATCAGGCCATGACAGGCAGGTTCTCCCAAAGCAGGGGCTTTAAACACAGACATTAGAGCAGGGGTGTTAAACTCATTCCACGGAGGGCCGAGTGTCTGCAGGTTTTTGGTTTTCCTTTCAATTAGACAGACCTAGACAACAAGGGTGAGGGGAGTTCCTTACCAATTAATGACCGTAATTCATCCATCAAGTACAATGGTGGAGCAAAAACCCACAGACACTCTGCCCTCCGTGGAATGAGTTTGACACGTGTGCGTTAGAGGAGTGGGGGATGATGATTGGAGTTTAGGAGTCTGGGGATAGGGGGGAGAGCGTCCTACAGAACAGATACTCTCCATCTCCCAACAGATGAATTATTCATCAATGCCCAGGAGTAAACAAGAGAACAGCACTATAAAGTTTAAACATTTAACAACGCAAAACGGTCCTTCCGTTCCTCCTTCATGTTATTGCATTATTTGCCTGTCTCCCTATCAGACGAGTCCAACTACAAGTGCTTGCTGCTAAATTACCTCACACACTTATTTGCTTAAGATGTTTCTTTCTGACTTGTGTTACTAATAGTGTCAAAGGCTGAACCTAATTTGAAGAACTATTGGACATCCACCGTGGATCTATGGGGTTCGATGGCTAGGTTTAAAGAGCTGGAACAGGTAGGCAGACATCAACAACATCCTAGGGACCACTGGCCAAGTAAAATGGAATTAAAAAGGTCAAATAGAACCACAATAGCCTTTGTCCAAACACATACACATGATAGAGGACACTTTAAAAAGGGTTGTTGGAGCTTTAAATTGAAGGATTCCAATATTAGCTCTAACTTAATGTTTTCCGCTTAAAATGCAACGAGGATGACTCTTCCCAACCCCAAAACACAGGCGGCGGTGGTGACATATTTACACATCGTCAACCAAATCAAATCTTCAGAAGCGACTGACTGATTGCTGTAGTCCATTTTGTGACATCACAGCGTATCAGGTGAAAGAGTTTGAGACTGATCAGCAGCGGCTAGCTATAGTAGCTCTTTAAGCTAAGTGCTATCTGTAAATGTGGACCTCAGAAGCATCGTGACAGAGGCCGAAGAGAAACAAGACAAGAAAATACATTTAAAAAAAACAAAGGTGCTGAAAATAAGTCTAAAAAAATAACACTTTAATTCTCTGCATTAGCCACTGCCCACCCCTTTGGGTTCTACCATTTCAGAGTGAACACAATTAATATTTCAATGGTAAATGAAAACATTAAAGCGCTATGTACATGTACCGTCCTCTCTGCTCGGGCATGCTCAGTTCGGCCAGCAGGGGGCGAGGTGGAGCCGGTGGTGTTCTGGGGTCAGGGGATTCAAGGGGTCAGGGCAGGGTCAGTCCTGGTGAGCAGGGAGGATGGGCTGCCTGCAGATGGGGCAGGTGTTGTTCTCAGAGAGCCAGCGGTCGATGCAGTGGATGTGGAACTCGTGGGCACAGGGCAGGCGGCGCAGCTTGTTCCCTTGGGCATAGTCGTTGATACAGACACTGCAGGCGCGCCCCGCTTCCCCCTCCAGGCTGGCCTGGCCGTAGGTGCGCGTGGCTAGTATGTCAATCTGCTCTTTGGTCAGGCCGCGCGGGTGCTCCTCGTCCTCCTCGTCGTTGAGCAGGAAGAAGTGGGCCAGCCGCAGGATGGGCAGCGTGCCGTTCTCTACCAGGTTGTTTGTGTCCCTGCTCATCGGCCGACCGTCGTCGGGGGTTGGGATTCCACTGTTGTCACTCCCACCTAACCTCCCATGCACTCCTTCCTCCTCATCACCCCCCCCCTCTCTCTCCGTCTCTGTCTCTCCTGCCTGGCCTCCCGCCACAGTTCCACTCTCATTACTGTGGCTATGGTAGGTCTGTGTGGTGTTGGTGTTAGCATTGGGTCCTGCAGGGTCCTGGTGACCGGGAGTACCCTCGGTGGTCTCAGCGTCAGCCTCCGTCTCCATGAGGGAGCTGAGCTCCCCGAAGCCAGTCATGATCTGTCTGAGGATGGAGCGCAGGGCGGTGGAGCTGGGCTCCCCCAATCCAGTCTCACTGATCCTCCTCAGAGGGATCCGGATGGTGCTGACGTAGGTCCGGATCCCGGCCCGCTCCGAGCGGGAGATTGTGCGCCGGAAGCCCCCGCTGTCGCTCTCGAAGGTGACAGTGTTCTCGGCGGCGCGGGCCCGGGAACGGGTTCGGCTGGCGATGCTGTCCCGGTCCCGGTTCTCTCCCGGTCGGATGCGCCGCACCTGCAGATCCAGCATGATGGTGGGGTGGCGCCGCACCCCCCCTGCACCCCCCGACCCGGCCGAGTGTGCCTCTCCCTCCTGCTCACCTGCCTCTGGGCCAGGCTCTGCTAGTACAGCCGGCTCTGACAGGGCCTCACCGGTCTCCATGGAGACAGAAGCAGTTCTGTTTCCGAGCTCAGCAGTGTGGCCATTATTAGAGACACCATTTCCATTCCCAACACTAGGAGGCAAGGTAGCCGAGTTAGGGGCGGGGTTTCTCTGAAGAGGGGAGCGGCTGCGTCTCCTAGACGACCGGGAGGTAGTCCCACCTCCTGCTGCAGCCCTGCGGGTCCGGCCGCGAGATCGAGTCCTGCTGCTACGAGGCTCACGCCCCACAGACGCCACCTGGGGGCCAGACTGGGGCGGTACACGGGGGAAGTCCAGGGTAGGAACCCCCTCATCCTGCCCCTCCCCTGGGGAGGAAGCTCTGCTTGGGGGTTGGCGCTGTGGAGGGCTTATTTGATCCTGAAGGATAAGGGGGGTGATGGGGACTGGGGGTGGTGGGAGGTTGAGGGCTGCTGTACCGCTTAGAGCAGTAGGGGGGGGCAGGGGTGTGATGAGGGGTGCGGGAGTCAGAGGGATGGTGGTACTACTGCGTGTACGGCGGATCTGAGCCCTCCTGCCCTGGGTGGCTCGAGGTAAGGGATAGGGGGAGGGCCGGGCAGGGGTGTAGGGGGCAGTGCGTATGGAGGCTGAGGAAGCTGTGGATGGAGGGGGGACAGGGGACAGCTCTGAGGGGTCGGGGGCATCACTGTGCTCCCCTGGCTCTGGCTGCTCATGGTTGATGTTGATCTCCAGGCTGAAGCGGAACTCTCCACTGTTGGGGTTGGTGCGGCTGACCGCGCGCCACGTCTGGTTGCCGCTCTGGCCACTGCGCGTGGCGTTTCCTGTGCGTCGGAAGGTGTTCAGCCACTCCAGCAGTGAGTCGCCGTTAGACGTCTCTGCTCCCGGCTCAGCAGTAGCTATACAGACAGCAGCTCGTTACTGAACGGAGTCAGTTGTAATTATCTAGTAATACATTGATCAATAATAAATCAAATGAACTGAGTGAGTATACAGCAGCAATTAGGCCATGAACCTTTTGAGACCCATAACAATCTGTCAGTTTAGGTTATACAGACCCTTTAGCATTAATTTCCAACAGTAAGCCCTATAAGCCCATAGAACCAGGACCACCGCTATAGCTCTTTATTCCTACCTGCCCCTCCCTCGCTCTCCTCCCCCTCAACGCTGCTCCCCTCCTCCTCTCCGGCCTCAGTGTTCTGTGGGAGTGGTTCAGGGCGGGGCTGAGATGACACACGCTCCTTTGCCCCGTCCAGGCGCTGCCGTAGCTCCTCCGCTGTCACCTCACCTGGGGAACAACATGTCCCCTTTTAGGTCAAGAGGACTTATATGCTTGATTGTCCAGATTCATTTTCAGCCCTTAGTAGCCAACATGAAGCCATTACATTATAAAATGTGATAGTTTTATTACACAACGTGTGTAGGACTATATTAGGGTGCATTAGCAGGTTTCAGTCTATTGGGTTGGGACAGGGCTGCAGTCCTATGGTTATTGTTTCTCCATGGCATTAATTAGCGCCACTAATTGGATAAGGCAGGGATGGGCAACTCCAGTCCTCAGGGGCCGGAGTGGTCACACCTTTCCTCCATCTCTAGAAAGCACAGCTGATTAAACTAATTTAATTTTAAATTGAAGATCATGATTAGTTGATTATTCGAGTCAGGTGTGCTGGAGGGGCAAAAGTATGAGACCAATCAGGACACTGAAGGACTGGAGTTGCCTATCCCGTGGTTGTCCTGGTACAAATTAGCCAGTTATTTAAAAACAATGAGAAAAACCAGCAGACACCGCTGCCCTGGAGCTATGCAACCCTGCGTTAGGGGTTCTAGTGAAGTTAGGTGTACTAGGTTCCTCTCACCAGGTGTGCCCAGCAGGTTGCTGTCTCTCATAAGGCGGTACTCTTCCTCACTCAGCTCGTTGATGAAGTGATAGTACGCCTCCTCCCTTCGAAGACGCTCTGCCTGACGCCGCCGCTCGTCTCGCCCGCTAGGAGGGTCCATCACCATGGAATCCGCTGTGGCACACAGAGGGCGGTAGGTGGGGTGTCAGAAATGTGGAACACCTGGCTGGAACTTACCTGGGTACTGCTTTAGTAATACATCCATCATTCAATCATTAAGTTGAGATCACGGATATTTTGATTCTATACAACTGACAAACATGGATGAGAACGAGACTTTACAGACCATCCAATTCCCTGGGGAAAAACCTCAGGTCAACAGTTTAACGATCAATGCAATTGTGACATTACCACATCAGACGCCTTCACTTTATTAAACGTGTGTCCCCACCTTTAGCCATAAACCATGTCAAAACAACACTATCCATTCTGCTGTGGGATGAGACATGGCCAGTAAGAGGTCGGCTGAGACATTGCTCTGTGTAATTGCGGACTATTCTTTGGGTGCTGAAATCAGTCGTTTTTATCAACTTCATTTTACGTGACGGAGCTCTACTCCGCCCGCACTAGTCGCTGATCAACTACTTAGTAAATCGGCTACAAAAATCAAACCTGAGATCCGACATCTAGCAGGCTAACCTTCTTAGATTCAGAAACCTCCACACAACAGCATCGATGGCACACCAATAGACCGCAATGAATATTCAGTTGGCAACAATCATGCCATTTAGAGAAATATTCCAGCCTCTACAAAACATGCCATGTTGGAGAACACAGGAGAAAGGACCAAAAAACTGACGCTAGTGTCATCCTACTAGCTACCAATCACCGACGCAGGAACGATCACACAGCCACGTCGGAGGAGGGACATGACAAAGAATAGTCGGGCTCCATGTAAGTTCACTATGTAGAGGACAAAAAAATCGTCGCCTAACCATTGCAACAAAAATATATAAGCGTCTCCAACTAATAATCTTCACACCTATACAACGGTTTCACATTGCCTTTCAAAGCGGCGAGCTGTCATTTTGAATGCGCAACGCATTTGTTAGTTGTCGACAGCTAGCTATCTGGTGAAAGGTTTCGCCAACAAATAAGACAATTATTTTAACTAGTAACACACGAACTGAGTGCATACAATACTCAACCTAAACATAGTTTTTTAGCTCGAGAATATGGAGTTGACAACAAAATGTAGAGGTATTTTTGTACCTGACACAGCAGCTGTAATATCGACGCGTTTGCTTCCCTCTCCGCTCTAATTACAATGTAGCCAAGATGGGACCAACTGTGCTACACTTCTCACTGTTCGATCAAAGACCATAAGTGTCAGATTAGTTCCTACCTTACGAAACCGCACGACTACATTATTAAAAGGTGCCGATTATAACAGATAATTGTTGTGTTAAAATCAATCTATTCATATGTGTTTAATTGTAAAGAGGACTGTTTTCAATTTGAAACAGGTTCTTTTTCTCAAATGTATTTTACATAACCACGCAGGTGATCATTTTCAGTCTGAAGGTAAATATTTGAATAGATAGCAATGACATTCAATGTCCGTGCGCATATCTTGACTCCTCTTTATGCCTTTATTAGACGCCAGAATTATCTAATTTTGGATATCCAACATCAGATTATGATTAAGGAGTGGCATAATTGTCATGAAATGTGTAGAGGAAACACTTGAACTGGCTTCAGAGATGCCAGCACCAAAGTTCTGATCATAAAACGTGATGTTTTTGTGTGAATAGTACAATTTGTATCCCCTTCACGTTACAAAGAGTTAAAATCCACGTGGTGTTCTAAACATATAGCCCCGTCCATTTCTGTGCAATAACGACATTTTACGACAGTGCCGTGCGTGGTTTTTCAGTTCTCCAGAGTGATACCGGCTGGAGAAACGCAGTAGCAAGATAATACAAGAGAACGGGGAAGCTAGTTTTACTGCCCATACCTGGCCCTTCGTCGCCGATAAGAAACCTGCGTCTTCTCTGGTAAACATAAACCTAGCCGTTAAATGTGGAAATAGGGCTGAGGAGAGAGCGACGCGAAGGAAGGCAACAACAGATTCTAACGGGTTGTGAAGTAAGTTGCCTCCCAAGCGGCGTTTTAAAAGGAAGCAGAAGATAATTGACCTAAACAACAGAGAGAATGGACTACGATTTCAAAGTGATGCTGACCGGAGAGAGAGAACGTGTCGAGGACCTGTTTGAATACGAGGGATGCAAAGTGGGAAGAGGCACCTACGGTCATGTATACAAAGCAAAGAGAAAAGATGGGTGAGTTGATAATGAGAGCCAGTAAGAAGGCCCTCAGGTCCACTAGTCTCCCAATAAAGCAACTCGGTTTGTCTTGGTTGCTCTTGTTTTCAAGGCCCCCTCTCCGTTACACCTATTTGTAACTCGTAGTACGGGGAACATTTTAAAGAACCAACTGAATAAAGTAAGTACGTCATAGCACTTGGAGAACAGGGGATCGAGTTCCATGACAAAGCTGATTTGAGCAGTGACATCAGTGGCCCAGCACTTTATTTTATTTAACCTTTATTTAACCAGACAAGTCAGTTAAAAACAAGTTCGTATTTACAATAACGGCCCTCCAAAAGGCCTCCTACGGGGGCTGGGATTAACAATACAATTAAAATAAAACACGACAAGAGAGACTTAAAACAACATAGCATGGTAGCAACACATGACAGCAACATGGTAGCAGCACAAAACATGGTACAAACATTATTGGGCACAGACAACAGCACATAAGGCAAAGAAGGTAGAGAACAATGCATCACGCGACGCAGCCACAACTTTCAGTAACTAACAGCTGTGCAATGTGTTAGCTAAATCCACCAGCTAACCTTGCTGTATTGTAGTTAGTATGCTAGTATAATGCATTTCAAATCCGGTATAGTTTTAAAATGACGCCTGCGCTCGCAGATGAAACGGAACAGAGCGGGGGATGTTGTAACAACATTGTATTGCAGTCATCAAGCAAGTCTAGCTCCAAACAGAATAACGAGGATATTTTTGTATCAAATTATGCCGTATCATTTTTTAGCATTTCGAGATATAATATTTTCGCAGTAATATGAACAAACTGAGTGAAGTAGGCCAGCCTTTGTTTGATAGCCTATTACAGACGCAGCCAAGCAAGTCAGGGGCAGGTGCAGTCGCGCGCAGGGAATGTTTGGTTGGTTTGGCGGGTTTGAGGTGTCTGGATCGGCCTTGGCTACACAATACATAATAATGGGTTTTCAGAAAGCAGTTTTATCACCATGTGCTTTACATTGTATGGCACTTTACAAGCACTTTACATTGTATGGAGGAATCTCACCCCCTCTAATAATAGAAGGAAAGTGTTTCAAATCTCAAAAGGAGGGACATTAAATGTATACAGGTATTCTGCATGGATTAACACAGTGAAGAGGCCCCCTTCATATAGATGAGATGGACATGATAATAAAAGTGATCCTTCTATTGGCCATGTTACTCTCTTTACTATCATGTCTTTTCTCCCTAGTATGTAGTGTGGAATAGAAAACTATGCTGTAGTGTGTGCTGTAGGGATGCATAGATGTGACATTTTTGGCCGATACTGATATCTGATATTTTACGTTTTAGTGTCCTTTTTTTAAGCATTCTAGTACAGTTAAATAGTTAACACACACGGACATAGCGGTCTAAGGCACTGCATCTCAGTGCAAGAGGTGTCACTACAGTCCCTGGTTCGAATCCAGGCTGTATCACATCCGGCCGTGATTGAGAGTCCCATAGGGCAGCACACAATTGGCCCAGCGTTGGCCGGGGTAGGCAGTCATTGTAAATAAGAATTTGTTCTTAACTTACTTGCCTAGTTAAATAAAGGTTATACACACACCATACCACACTGACCAAAAAGTTATTTTGTTGGCATTTACGTATGCCCCCATTACCTGTAAAACATAATCAAACCTATTTCTTTCACTTACTTGCTGTGCTGTTTCGTTGTTAATTTGTTCAGTCGTTTCATTCTCAAACAGGATTTCATCACACATGTCAAGCAGTGAAGTTTCAGCTCTGTCTGTCTGTGGCCTCTCTTCCTCGGTGCACACTGTCACTGTGTCCGTTTCCATCTTGTCCGGCTGTCTCTGTAACATTTCACGTAAACCCTGTTTCTTGTCTGCATCGAAGTAGCGGTCCTTGTTCCTAGCATCGAGCATGATGGCGATGCGGTAAAGAGGCTCATAGAGAATACCACCGAATCACTTGTTCACAGCCTCGAGTACTTTTGTAAAGTTACCCCCACGGTCTGTCTGCAGTTTTGTTGAGCAGGCGTTTCAGTGCCATGACAGAGGGTTAGCTTATTTCTCCAGTCAGTTGTTCAAATGGTGCTAAGTGTGTTCATGTTCTCAAATGCCATTGAAATGGCAGCAGCGGTATGAGAACCAGCACATTCTTGAGCATGCAATTTCGTACTTTCCTCAGTACGAAATCCTCGTTGACCCACTGTGCTGTCAGACTCCGCAATGCTCATGGGGCTGCCATCGCTGGTCCAAATGTCAGTCGTGAAGCTAATAGCAGTGACGCCCATATCAAGTAGCATAATGAATTCCATTATCTTGGCGTTAATGGATTTCGCCTTTGTTGTCTCGCTGAAATGTTCTTAGTCTTTCAAATGACTGCTCAACTTGAACTTGTTTAATTGTTAGAAGTGTGCGCTTAGTATTTGTCTGCTTTTGTTCTGTGTAGCGCTGTATTTTTCGTGGCGTCATTACGTCGTCTACCTATGTTATACGTATGCACGTCAGCTTTGACATCGGTTTTGCACATCAACGTTAAGCTAGACCGCCGGCGTTTTTAGCTAATATCGTCCTATTCCGATATCGTGCATCCATACTATGCTATTGTCTCATGACCAAGTAAAAGGGTTATTTCTGTTGATAGAAGTGTTTCACTGTGGTCTAATTATTTGAGGCTGCAGAATGTTATGATTGACGGTCTCTGTCTGCCAATAATAAGTGAGATGATGGGTGTTAGTTTTCCCTACAGCCTATTAACCTTGGAGCTTATGCAATCTCACCAATTCTCAGGCCGTTATTTCAAAATGGAGTAAAAGCACTGTAAAAACTTGCAAACAATGTTATTCTATACATGTCTCGATTACGTTTTCTCTTCAACCAAAGATGTTTGGATTTTTTTTTTAAATAGGCTAGACTAATTTATGTAGACCAATGCTGAGAACCATTGTAATGCAATTCATAGCCTAAATAGTAATGTCCAATAAATTATTAAAAATACTAGAATATATGGGTTTTGAGCAATCCCCAAATTAGTTTGTTTTTCTATTCTGGTTTAATTACCTTAGGCTCTTAATTGCATGGACCTATTGCATAGACCTAGTTTGACACAAAACATTTTTTTATTGCATTGAACGTTTTAGCCTAAACATGTTAGTGTCTGGCTGAGACAAAAACCACTGCAGATGTATCCAAGAATGTAGACCATATCATTGCCATTTCAGCCAGGCAATGTTGTTTATTCCAGTTTTCCCATTGTCTTAAGTGTATTGTTCTTTTCTTGCTCCCTTCATAAATTATTACCAGTGAAAGGACTGGTTAGGTTTATGCTATTACAATAAAGGTATTTTATACAGAGGCCATGAAGGAAAAGAGCTAATTTCAGACTGCAGACACCCTGTCCTTCCCCTTCTGTCCCAATACAGCCATAACCTAGACTGGTGGTCTGGTCCAGTCCTCCTGGCCCCATCCTAGCCTGGTGGTCCAGTCCTCCTGGCTCCATCCTAGCCTGGTGGTCCAGTCCTCCTGGCCCCATCTTAGCCTGGTGGTCCAGTCCTCCTGGCCCCATCCTAGCCTGGATGTCTAGTCCAGTCCTCCTGGCCCCATCCTAGCCTGGAGGTCTAGTCCAGTCCTCCTGGCCCCATCCTAGCCTGGATGTCTAGTCCAGTCCTCCTGGCCCCATCCTAGCCTGGATGTCTAGTCCAGTCCTCCTGGCCCCATCCTAGCCTGGATGTCTAGTCCAGTCCTCATGGCCCCATCCTAGCCTGGATGTCTAGTCCAGTCCTCCTGGCCCCATCCTAGCCTGGATGTCTAGTCCAGTCCTCCTGGCCCCATCCTAGCCTGGATGTCTAGTCCAGTCCTCCTGGCCCCATCCTAGCCTGGATGTCTAGTCCAGTCCTCCTGGCCCCATCCTAGCCTGGATGTCTAGTCCAGTCCTCCTGGCCCCATCCTAGTCTGGATGTCTAGTCCAGTCCTCCTGGCCCCATCCTAGCCTGGATGTCTAGTCCAGTCCTCCTGGCCCCATCCTAGCCTGGTGGTCTAGTCCAGTCCTCCTGGCCCCATCCTAGCCTGGTGGTCTAGTCCAGTCCTCCTGGCCCCATCCTAGCCTGGTGGTCTGGTCCAGTCCTCCTGGCCCCATCCTAGTCTGGTGGTCTGGTCCAGTCCTCCTGGCCCCATCCTAGTCTGGTGGTCTGGTCCAGTCCTCCTGGCCCCATCCTAGTCTGGTGGTCTGGTCCTCCTGGCCCCATCCTATTAGTCTGGTGGTCTGGTCCTCCTGGCCCCATCCTAGTAGTCTGGTGGTCTGGTCCTCCTGGCCCCATCCTAGACTGGTGGTCTGGTCCAGTCCTCCTGGCCCAATCCTAGACTGGTGGTCTGGTCCAGTCCTCCTGGCCCCATCCTAGTCTGGTGGTCTGGTCCAGTCCTCCAGTCCTCCTGGCCCCATCCTAGTCTGGTGGTCTGGTCCTGGCCCCATCCTAGTCTGGTGGTCTGGTCCAGTCCTCCTGGCCCCATCCTAACCTGGTGGTCTAGTCCAGTCCTCCTGGCCCCATCCTAGCCTGGTGGTCTAGTCCAGTCCTCCTGGCCCCATCCTAGTCTGGTGGTCTGGTCCAGTCCTCCTGGCCCCATCCTAGTCTGGTGGTCTGGTCCTCCTGGCCCCATCCTAGTAGTCTGGTGGTCTGGTCCTCCTGGCCCCATCCTAGTAGTCTGGTCCTCCTGGCCCCATCCTGGCCCGGTGGTCTGGTCCTCCTGGCCCCATCCTAGACTGGTGGTCTGGTCCAGTCCTCCTGGCCCCATCCTAGACTGGTGGTCTGGTCCAGTCCTCCTGGCCCAATCCTAGACTGGTGGTCTGGTCCAGTCCTCCTGGCCCAATCCTAGACTGGTGGTCTGGTCCAGTCCTCCTGGCCCCATCCTAGTCTGGTGGTCTGGTCCAGTCCTCCAGTCCCCCTGGCCCCATCCTAGTCTGGTGGTCTGGTCCAGTCCTCCTGGCCCCATCCTAGTCTGGTGGTCTAGTCCAGTCCTCCTGGCCCCATCCTAGTCTGGTGGTCTGGTCCAGTCCTCCTGGCCCCATCCTAGCCTGGTGGTCCAGTCCTCCTGGCTCCATCCTAGCCTGGTGGTCCAGTCCTCCTGGCCCCATCCTAGCCTGGATGTCTAGTCCAGTCCTCCTGGCCCCATCCTAGCCTGGAGGTCTAGTCCAGTCCTCCTGGCCCCATCCTAGCCTGGAGGTCTAGTCCAGTCCTCCTGGCCCCATCCTAGCCTGGATGTCTAGTCCAGTCCTCCTGGCCCCATCCTAGCCTGGATGTCTAGTCCAGTCCTCCTGGCCCCATCCTAGCCTGGATGTCTAGTCCAGTCCTCCTGGCCCCATCCTAGCCTGGATGTCTAGTCCAGTCCTCCTGGCCCCATCCTAGCCTGGATGTCTAGTCCAGTCCTCCTGGCCCCATCCTAGCCTGGATGTCTAGTCCAGTCCTCCTGGCCCCATCCTAGCCTGGATGTCTAGTCCAGTCCTCCTGGCCCCATCCTAGCCTGGATGTCTAGTCCAGTCCTCCTGGCCCCATCCTAGCCTGGATGTCTAGTCCAGTCCTCCTGGCCCCATCCTAGCCTGGATGTCTAGTCCAGTCCTCCTGGCCCCATCCTAGCCTGGATGTCTAGTCCAGTCCTCCTGGCCCCATCCTAGCCTGGTGGTCTAGTCCAGTCCTCCTGGCCCCATCCTAGCCTGGTGGTCTGGTCCAGTCCTCCTGGCCCCATCCTAGTCTGGTGGTCTGGTCCAGTCCTCCTGGCCCCATCCTAGTCTGGTGGTCTGGTCCTCCTTGCCCCATCCTATTAGTCTGGTGGTCTGGTCCTCCTGGCCCCATCCTAGTAGTCTGGTGGTCTGGTCCTCCTGGCCCCATCCTAGACTGGTGGTCTGGTCCAGTCCTCCTGGCCCAATCCTAGACTGGTGGTCTGGTCCAGTCCTCCTGGCCCCATCCTAGTCTGGTGGTCTGGTCCAGTCCTCCAGTCCTCCTGGCCCCATCCTAGTCTGGTGGTCTGGTCCTGGCCCCATCCTAGTCTTGTGGTCTAGTCCAGTCCTCCTGGCCCCATCCTAGCCTGGTGGTCTAGTCCAGTCCTCCTGGCCCCATCCTAGTCTGGTGGTCTGGTCCAGTCCTCCTGGCCCCATCCTAGTCTGGTGGTCTGGTCCTCCTGGCCCCATCCTAGTAGTCTGGTGGTCTGGTCCTCCTGGCCCCATCCTAGTAGTCTGGTCCTCCTGGCCCCATCCTGGCCCGGTGGTCTGGTCCTCCTGGCCCCATCCTAGACTGGTGGTCTGGTCCAGTCCTCCTGGCCCCATCCTAGACTGGTGGTCTGGTCCAGTCCTCCTGGCCCAATCCTAGACTGGTGGTCTGGTCCAGTCCTCCTGGCCCAATCCTAGACTGGTGGTCTGGTCCAGTCCTCCTGGCCCCATCCTAGTCTGGTGGTCTGGTCCAGTCCTCCAGTCCCCCTGGCCCCATCCTAGTCTGGTGGTCTGGTCCAGTCCTCCTGGCCCCATCCTAGTCTGGTGGTCTAGTCCAGTCCTCCTGGCCCCATCCTAGCCTGGTGGTCTGGTCCAGTCCTCCTGGCCCTATCCTAGCCTGGTGGTCTAGTCCAGTCCTCCTGGCCCCATCCTAGCCTGGTGGTCTAGTCCAGTCCTCCTGGCCCCATCCTAGCCTGGTGGTTTAGTCCAGTCCTCCTGGCCCCATCCTAGTCTGGTGGTCTGGTCCAGTCCTCCTGGCCCAATCCTAGACTGGTGGTCTGGTCCAGTCCTCCTGGCCCCATCCTAGTCTGGTGGTCTAGTCTTGTCCTCCTGGCCTTATCCTAGCCTGGTGGTCTAGTCCAGTCCTCCTGGCCCCATCCTAGCCTGGATGTCTAGTCCAGTCCTCCTGGCCCCATCCTAGCCTGGATGTCTAGTCCAGTCCTCCTGGCCCCATCCTAGCCTGGATGTCTAGTCCAGTCCTCCTGGCCCCATCCTAGCCTGGATGTCTAGTCCAGTCCTCCTGGCCCCATCCTAGCCTGGATGTCTAGTCCAGTCCTCCTGGCCCCATCCTAGCCTGGATGTCTAGTCCAGTCCTCCTGGCCCCATCCTAGCCTGGTGGTCTAGTCCAGTCCTCCTGGCCCCATCCTAGCCTGGTGGTCTAGTCCAGTCCTCCTGGCCCCATCCTAGCCTGGTGGTCTGGTCCAGTCCTCCTGGCCCCATCCTAGTCTGGTGGTCTGGTCCAGTCCTCCTGGCCCCATCCTAGTCTGGTGGTCTGGTCCTCCTGGCCCCATCCTATTAGTCTGGTGGTCTGGTCCTCCTGGCCCCATCCTAGTAGTCTGGTGGTCTGGTCCTCCTGGCCCCATCCTAGACTGGTGGTCTGGTCCAGTCCTCCTGGCCCAATCCTAGACTGGTGGTCTGGTCCAGTCCTCCTGGCCTCATCCTAGTCTGGTGGTCTGGTCCAGTCCTCCAGTCCTCCTGGCCCCATCCTAGTCTGGTGGTCTGGTCCTGGCCCCATCCTAGTCTGGTGGTCTGGTCCAGTCCTCCTGGCCCCATCCTAGCCTGGTGGTCTAGTCCAGTCCTCCTGGCCCCATCCTAGCCTGGTGGTCTAGTCCAGTCCTCCTGGCCCCATCCTAGTCTGGTGGTCTGGTCCAGTCCTCCTGGCCCCATCCTAGTCTGGTGGTCTGGTCCTCCTGGCCCCATCCTAGTAGTCTGGTGGTCTGGTCCTCCTGGCCCCATCCTAGTAGTCTGGTCCTCCTGGCCCCATCCTGGCCCGGTGGTCTGGTCCTCCTGGCCCCATCCTAGACTGGTGGTCTGGTCCAGTCCTCCTGGCCCCATCCTAGACTGGTGGTCTGGTCCAGTCCTCCTGGCCCAATCCTAGACTGGTGGTCTGGTCCAGTCCTCCTGGCCCAATCCTAGACTGGTGGTCTGGTCCAGTCCTCCTGGCCCCATCCTAGTCTGGTGGTCTGGTCCAGTCCTCCAGTCCCCCTGGCCCCATCCTAGTCTGGTGGTCTGGTCCAGTCCTCCTGGCCCCATCCTAGCCTGGTGGTCTAGTCCAGTCCTCCTGGCCCCATCCTAGCCTGGTGGTCTGGTCCAGTCCTCCTGGCCCCATCCTAGCCTGGTGGTCCAGTCCTCCTGGCTCCATCCTAGCCTGGTGGTCCAGTCCTCCTGGCCCCATCTTAGCCTGGTGGTCCAGTCCTCCTGGCCCCATCCTAGCCTGGATGTCTAGTCCAGTCCTCCTGGCCCCATCCTAGCCTGGAGGTCTAGTCCAGTCCTCCTGGCCCCATCCTAGCCTGGATGTCTAGTCCAGTCCTCCTGGCCCCATCCTAGCCTGGATGTCTAGTCCAGTCCTCCTGGCCCCATCCTAGCCTGGATGTCTAGTCCAGTCCTCCTGGCCCCATCCTAACCTGGATGTCTAGTCCAGTCCTCCTGGCCCCATCCTAGCCTGGATGTGTAGTCCAGTCCTCCTGGCCCCATCCTAGCCTGGATGTCTAGTCCAGTCCTCCTGGCCCCATCCTAGCCTGGATGTCTAGTCCAGTCCTCCTGGCCCCATCCTAGCCTGGATGTCTAGTCCAGTCCTCCTGGCCCCATCCTAGCCTGGATGTCTAGTCCAGTCCTCCTGGCCCCATCCTAGCCTGGATGTCTAGTCCAGTCCTCCTGGCCCCATCCTAGCCTGGATGTCTAGTCCAGTCCTCCTGGCCCCATCCTAGCCTGGATGTCTAGTCCAGTCCTCCTGGCCCCATCCTAGCCTGGTGGTCTAGTCCAGTCCTCCTGGCCCCATCCTAGCCTGGTGGTCTGGTCCAGTCCTCCTGGCCCCATCCTAGTCTGGTGGTCTGGTCCAGTCCTCCTGGCCCCATCCTAGTCTGGTGGTCTGGTCCTCCTGGCCCCATCCTATTAGTCTGGTGGTCTGGTCCTCCTGGCCCCATCCTAGTAGTCTGGTGGTCTGGTCCTCCTGGCCCCATCCTAGACTGGTGGTCTGGTCCAGTCCTCCTGGCCCAATCCTAGACTGGTGGTCTGGTCCAGTCCTCCTGGCCCCATCCTAGTCTGGTGGTCTGGTCCAGTCCTCCAGTCCTCCTGGCCCCATCCTAGTCTGGTGGTCTGGTCCTGGCCCCATCCTAGTCTTGTGGTCTGGTCCAGTCCTCCTGGCCCCATCCTAGCCTGGTGGTCTAGTCCAGTCCTCCTGGCCCCATCCTAGCCTGGTGGTCTAGTCCAGTCCTCCTGGCCCCATCCTAGTCTGGTGGTCTGGTCCAGTCCTCCTGGCCCCATCCTAGTCTGGTGGTCTGGTCCTCCTGGCCCCATCCTAGTAGTCTGGTGGTCTGGTCCTCCTGGCCCCATCCTAGTAGTCTGGTCCTCCTGGCCCCATCCTGGCCCGGTGGTCTGGTCCTCCTGGCCCCATCCTAGACTGGTGGTCTGGTCCAGTCCTCCTGGCCCCATCCTAGACTGGTGGTCTGGTCCAGTCCTCCTGGCCCAATCCTAGACTGGTGGTCTGGTCCAGTCCTCCTGGCCCAATCCTAGACTGGTGGTCTGGTCCAGTCCTCCTGGCCCCATCCTAGTCTGGTGGTCTGGTCCAGTCCTCCAGTCCTCCTGGCCCCATCCTAGTCTGGTGGTCTAGTCCAGTCCTCCTGGCCCCATCCTAGCCTGGTGGTCTGGTCCAGTCCTCCTGGCCCTATCCTAGCCTGGTGGTCTAGTCCAGTCCTCCTGGCCCCATCCTAGCCTAGTGGTCTAGTCCAGTCCTCCTGGCCCCATCCTAGCCTGGTGGTTTAGTCCAGTCCTCCTGGCCCCATCCTAGTCTGGTGGTCTGGTCCAGTCCTCCTGGCCCAATCCTAGACTGGTGGTCTGGTCCAGTCCTCCTGGCCCCATCCTAGTCTGGTGGTCTAGTCTTGTCCTCCTGGCCTTATCCTAGCCTGGTGGTCTAGTCCAGTCCTCCTGGCCCCATCCTAGCCTGGTGGTCTAGTCCAGTCCTCCTGGCCCCATCCTAGCCTGGTGGTCTAGTCCAGTCCTCCTGGCCCCATCCTAGCCTGGTGGTCTAGTCCAGTCCTCCTGGCCCCATCCTAGTCTGGATGTCTAGTCCAGTCCTCCTGGCCCCATCCTAGTCTGGATGTCTAGTCCAGTCCTCCTGGCCCCATCCTAGTCTGGTGGTCTAGTCCAGTCCTCCTCGCCCCATCCTAGACTGGTGGTCTGGTCCAGTCCTCCTGGCCCCATCCTAGTCTGGTGGTCTGGTCCTCCTGGCCCCATCCTAGTAGTCTGGTGGTCTGGTCCTCCTGACCCCATCCTAGTCTGGTGGTCTGGTCCTCCTGGCCCCATCCTAGACTGGTGGTCTGGTCCTCCTGGCCCCATCTTAGTAGTCTGGTGGTCTGGTCCTCCTGGCCCCATCCTAGACTGGTGGTCTGGTCCAGTCCTCCTGGCCCCATCCTAGACTGGTGGTCTGGTCCAGTCCTCCTGGCCCCATCCTAGTCTGGTGGTCTGGTCCAGTCCTCCTGGCCCCATCCTAGTCTGGTGGTCTGGTCCAGTCCTCCTGGCCCCATCCTAGTCTGGTGGTCTGGTCCAGTCCTCCTGGCCCCATCCTAGTAGTCTGGTGGTCTGGTCCTCCTGGCCCCATCCTAGTAGCCTGGTTGTCTGGTCCTCCTGGCCCCATCCTAGTAGCCTGGTGGTCCGGTCCTCCTGGCCCCATCCTAGACTGGTGGTCCGGTCCTCCTGGCCCCATCCTAGACTGGTGGTCCGGTCCTCCTGGCCCCATCCTAGACTGGTGGTCCGGTCCTCCTGGCCCCATCCTAGACTGGTGGTCTGGTCCAGTCCTCCTGGCCCCATCCTAGACTGGTGGTCTGGTCCAGTCCTCCTGGCCCCATCCTAGACTGGTGGTCTGGTCCAGTCCTCCTGGCCCCATCCTAGACTGGTGGTCTGGTCCAGTCCTCCTGGCCCCATCCTAGACTGGTGGTCTGGTCCAGTCCTCCTGGCCCCATCCTAGACTGGTGGTCTGGTCCAGTCCTCCTGGCCCCATCCTAGACTGGTGGTCTGGTCCAGTCCTCCTGGCCTCATCCTAGACTGGTGGTCTGGTCCAGTCCTCCTGGCCCCATCCTAGACTGGTGGTCTGGTCCAGTCCTCCTGGCCCCATCCTAGACTGGTGGTCTGGTCCAGTCCTCCTGGCCCCATCCTAGACTGGTGGTCTGGTCCAGTCCTCCTGGCCCCATCCTAGACTGGTGGTCTGGTCCAGTCCTCCTGGCCCCATCCTAGACTGGTGGTCTGGTCCAGTCCTCCTGGCCCCATCCTAGACTGGTGGTCTGGTCCAGTCCTCCTGGCCCCATCCTAGACTGGTGGTCTGGTCCAGTCCTCCTGGCCCCATCCTAGACTGGTGGTCTGGTCCAGTCCTCCTGGCCCCATCCTAGACTGGTGGTCTGGTCCAGTCCTCCTGGCCCCATCCTAGACTGGTGGTCTGGTCCAGTCCTCCTGGCCCCATCCTAGACTGGTGGTCTGGTCCAGTCCTCCTGGCCCCATCCTAGACTGGTGGTCTGGTCCAGTCCTCCTGGCCCCATCCTAGACTGGTGGTCTGGTCCAGTCCTCCTGGCCCCATCCTAGACTGGTGGTCTGGTCCAGTCCTCCTGGCCCCATCCTAGACTGGTGGTCTGGTCCAGTCCTCCTGGCCCCATCCTAGTAGTCTGGTGGTCTGGTCCTCCTGGCCCCATCCTAGTAGTCTGGTGGTCTGGTCCTCCTGGCCCCATCCTAGACTGGTGGTCTGGTCCTCCTGGCCCTATCCTAGTCTGGTGGTCTGGTCCAGTCCTCCTGGCCCCATCCTAGTCCAACCCCATCCAATCCATTCCAAACTCATCAAGTGGAGTCCAGATCATCCATGTTTTGTTTAATCCAGCCCAGATCCTTTACTGTAACTGGACCCTCAGGACACAAATCAGACCCACCAAGCAGCGTGTATAA
Organism: Oncorhynchus clarkii lewisi; assembly: GCF_045791955.1. Lineage (NCBI taxonomy): Eukaryota > Metazoa > Chordata > Actinopteri > Salmoniformes > Salmonidae > Oncorhynchus > Oncorhynchus clarkii. Next base: position 15,490,716 of record NC_092157.1, on the reverse strand, counting down.
AACATGGTGTTTTAACCAGCCCTAAGTGTGCAAAGATGTTTGTTTTTATTGTAGGAGATTGCTGTTTACGAGCCTCTCATGCCCTCATTTGTTCTACTGGAGTTGAAACATGGCCCGAGGAGGCACAAAGAGCAGTTTATGAGATGATTTGGGCCGGATGGAGGGGTGGGGTTTGTACTAGTGAGAGGCTAACCTAACTTTGTGTGTCCCTTGCCAGCTGCCATAGTCTCTTTCCCCTCTACTGTATGGGGGTGAGCTTGATTATATGACAAATTTCCTCCAGATTTATAAGCATTTTGCCCTCTCAACCTCTCATGTACCACCAACTGCCAGCTGGCCTCTGTGTCTCAGTGTAGCAAGGCCCCATGGGAACTGTAGTGAACTTTGGTTGATGCTGTATATTTTTCTGTCTTCAGGAAGGATGATAAGGACTACGCCCTCAAGCAGATTGAAGGCACTGGCATCTCCATGTCGGCCTGCAGAGAGATTGCAGTAAGTGTGTTGTTTAGTTCAAGAGCAGACATCCCATAATGTCTGTGTGAATGAATGTTTCTTCTTCTAGTTACTGCGGGAGCTGAAGCATCCTAATGTGATCTCACTGCAGAAGGTGTTCCTGTCACACGCAGACCGCAAAGTCTGGCTGCTCTTCGACTATGCTGAGCATGATCTCTGGGTAATACACACATACACACACACACACCGGTTTGGGGACGAACGGATTAAAAACCAATTGTAATCAGTAACGTTACCAGCAAAACCAGTAATAGTAATCAGATTAAATACTTTTGAAAAATGAAATTATTAATTCTAGGATTACTTTTAAAATGTTTGCGTAAAAAAATAATAATTGACACCTTTCTGTTTTCTCAATGGCATTTAAATCAGCATTGAAAAAATTGTCAAATTTAAGGTCCTGCCTGAGAGAGTCTGACCACAAGTCCGAGACCACTATGATGACACATCAAATGCACTTGATGGATTGTGGGAAAAGAGCAGGAATAGGCTTTTGTTGGCTACAGTCCAAGCTATGTCTTCCAATGGTACAACTGCTGTCAACATCCAAAGATTATCCAACTTGAATAAAAGCTTGGCGGTAAGGGCCATACAGATATCATTAGTGTTGATATCTACATAGAGCAATGATGTGAATCACACTGCTGCTCTCTCATTTAGCTGTTTGCGCCTCATGTATTGTGGTTGTTGTGGATGGCTGTTCACAAATGTATATGTGTATTATTTTTTTACCCAATAATGGTTGAATTGAAGAATAAGCTATCAATCTGTTTTTGCAACCAGTGAACAGCCAGTGAAAATATGCAACAGCTGCTTTGTGCTTATGGGGGAAAAAGTTAGCGGGAGTTCCTCCCTTCTAAACTACTCTGTGGTGTTGTGCTCCATACTGTCAAAAACGAGTTTACTTTAAGAAGACCACGAGTGGGGCTTTTATTGCTCAATCTCATTTGTGCTGATAAAAAAAAACGCGCCTAACAGACACAATTTTGATAGACTTAAACCTCTGCAAATTATATAGATATCAGCATATCAATGAGAGCAGCATTTTTTTTCAGCTCGACGCAATGAGTCCAATCAGTCCTCCATGACAACAAAATCATAAACAACAAAGTAAGCTAATAAGTTGTTAGTTTTTGGGTTATGGTCAGGTAAAACAATTTGGATAATCTATAATTATAAGTTATTGTTGAAGATCAAGGTTTATTACATTATTTGGAATGACTGGAAATCTGACACTTTTTTTTAATGTAAAGATTAAGCCTAATCATATTATCTGTAGTAGAAAGCAATGGGTTAGAAGAAGCCTACATAACCAGCCCATAAAGTCAAATGCAACGTCCATTTATGGCCAGCTATGTAATCTCTAACATTGTTTTATCCTGCAATGGATGTCGTTCAGTTGGCAATATTCATTTTTGTCTCCTAATGCCTCTAAGGGGAAAGTAATCTAAAAGTAACGGAATGATTTGCATGAACACTCACAGATTTTATATCTGATACACCCATCCACACTATATAAACACACACACACACACACACACACACACACACACACACACGTGCACATTTGTTTTTACATTTACACACTTTTTTTTTTATAAATATTTGACCTTCACACTTGTTTAAATCCATTGACCCAGACATTGACAACACACAATAATGATGCTCCCTCTCTCCACAGCACATCATAAAATTCCACAGGGCGTCCAAGGCTAATAAGAAGCCCCTGCAACTGCCCAGGGGGATGGTCAAGTCCCTGCTCTACCAGATCCTGGACGGCATCCATTACTTACACGCCAACTGGGTCCTACACAGAGACCTGGTGAGGGACAGGGGAGAGGGTGGTGAGGGACAGGGGAGAGACCTGGGGAGGGAAAGACCTGGGGAGGGAAAGACCTGGGGAGGGAAAGACCTGGGGAGAGACCAGGGTAGGGAGGGACAGGGGAGAGGGTAGGGAGGAGAAGGTAGGGATGCAAGGAAGGCGAGTGCATCCTTTTCCTGCATGCCAACTGGGGCCTACACAGAGACCTGGGCCTTTTCTCAATTGGATTTGCTCAACTCCTCCGTCTCTCGCCTCCTTTTGAAACATGTCAAAGGTAATTGACAGGTGGCGAGCAGAGGGAACGTGAACGAAAATGTGCTTGTATTAAATTAGATTCTCTCCATTTGTGCGTCATCAGGCAAATTACCTTTACAGGTGTGGAATCCCAAAATAAATGTAAAGTGATAATAAATGTTGCCTGTCCTGCAAGACATTTTTATAGATAAAAGGATAAGTAGCATATACATTTTAAATGTTTGCCTGCTCTTCTCCTCGTAAGCAAAAACTGCTTCAAAGGGGGGGGGGGGGGTGGGGGGGTCAAATATAAAAACTCTTCTGTGAATGACTGGTGGGATACACATGATTATCGTCGATGAAAGGAGGCTATCGAAGAGGAGAGGACACTCCTCCATTCACCTAACTAATTGACACTCTCCTCGACCACTTATCAGTTTCCGGGTCACGGAGGACAGACTTTTGCCCAAATGAGAAAGGCCTTTGTGTGAGAGAGAGGGGGAGTGTGGGGGGAGAGTGGGCATCCACTAACTGCTTCCTACAGAGACCTGATGAAAGTGTGGGATGAGGAAGGGAGAATATGGGAGCAAAGGGGGGGAAATGGAGGGATGCAGGAAATGGAACAGTGGCTGAGCACTGTATAGTTGACCTGGTGGAGGAAATGGAGGTGCCTGGCCTGCTTCTCTCTGAGATGTGAGTTTCATTGTTACGCCACCAGAGGGTAGCATTGACACTACCTGAACCATTCATATATTATTCAGCATAACGCGGCCAAACTAATCTTAATTCCTCTTGTTTGTGTATCAGTGTGGGTATTAGGATAATGGAAGTAAATATTTGGGTGATATTAACTGTTAATCTGTTTTTCCCCAGAAACCTGCAAACATCCTAGTGATGGGGGAGGGGCCGGAGAGGGGTCGAGTAAAGATCGGTACGATGGAGGTTGTTTTGGTTTTTTCAGCATAATGCATTGTCTACATAGACTGGCTATAGTTTATTCACTGGTCATTACACACTATTTGAGCGTTATACTACATTATCATATTATTATGTGGATTATTTATTTATTGTGTGTTGCTGTACAGCGGACATGGGCTTTGCCCGCCTCTTTAACTCACCACTGAAGCCTTTAGCAGATCTGGACCCTGTGGTGGTCACCTTCTGGTACAGGGCACCAGAGCTACTGCTAGGTGCCAGGCACTACACCAAAGCCATCGGTGAGAACGACCACGGGGTGGGTGGGTGGGTGGGTGTGCTGTGTACCAAGAGCTGAACTTCTGAGCTATTCTTCCACCATCCTAGGATAATTGCTGTTGTGTGTGTGTGCATATTTGTGCGAGCATGTTCAAGTGGGTGTGTGGGCGTGGTTTAGAACACACTGTGATATCCAGGGCTCTGTCATATTGTCATATCCAGGGCTCTGTCATATCCAGGGCTCTGTCATATCCAGGGCTCTGTCATATCCAGGGCTCTGTCATATCCAGGGCTCTGTCACACGGTCATATTTTACAAGGAGCACATGTGCTCCTAAATTGAAAAATGTAGGAGCACAAAGAAATTTAGGTGCAGATTGAGAAATATTCGATGTATTGATGATTTGCCAGCAATTACTAAATATAATTATTTTCCCCTAGGTACTGGTGGCCAAAATTAAAATATTTCGGGTCATATGAAACCAAATTGGTAGCACTGTAGAGCCCTGATATCGCTAATCCTCCCTGTGCATCTGTCAGACATTTGGGCGATTGGCTGCATCTTTGCCGAGCTGTTGACGTCTGAGCCCATCTTCCACTGTCGCCAAGAGGACATCAAGACCAGTAACCCCTACCACCACGACCAGCTGGACCGCATCTTCAACGTCATGGGCTTCCCCGCTGGTGAGAGAGCTGGGCTGGGGCAGGGCCTTTCCTCCTTTAGATCCACCACACACAGGCCACAAAATCAGCATGTAGAGGCTGAGAATACTTAAAAACTGGCTCTGGCTCTGGATTAAGAGGGTTGTCCATGAGTGCTGGGGACTCATAACTTATCAGGACATGCCTATGTGCATTGAAATGGTCGCTCGTACAGTATGTGTTAAATTATTAACCTTCCATCTGAATTCTCAATAGTATGTAGTACTATTAGTACACAGCATGTCGTTTTTAGAAAGTGGTCGGCAAGACAGATTTTGGACATTTTTGACGTGTGTATTATGAACCTGCCTGGCAAATAGGGATATATATAATAATACTGAAGAACAAGAGTGTAATTAAACCATGACTAGGCACAGTTCTATTCTGGCCTGGCTTGTATGAGCCCAAAGCAATCTGTCTGTCCTGTACAAGCACTCACTGACAGTCTGAGGATGTAATCCTCAGAGAAGCACTCACTGACACAGTCTGATGATGTAATCCTCAGAGAAGGACTGGGAAGACATCAAGAAGATGCCGGAGCACTCCACTCTGATGAAAGACTTCAGGAGGAACACGTGCGTGGCTTTCTGCCAGCTCTGAACAAGATAATTTGTATCATTGTAATGATAGATGTTTTCTCATCCAAACTGAAGTGACGTGGTCTGGTATACAAACTGAAATATGTTTGTATATCACCGGTATACAAACTGAAATATGTTCGTATATCACAGGTATACACACTGAAATATGTTTGTATATCACCGGTATACAAACTGAAATATGTTCGTATATCACAGGTATACACACTGAAATATGTTCGTATATCACAGGTATACAAACTGCAGCCTTATAAAATACATGGAGAAACACAAAGTCAAACCAGACAGCAAAGCATTCCACTTGGTGAGTTGAAATGAGTTTTCTCAGTCTAACATTGCCTGAACGTTGTTGTTACATAGCATTCTTCAGTCTGACGTTGTATAAACGTTCCCTCTGTTTTACTCATGCTCTAACGTTTGTGTGTGTAGCTCCAGAAGCTGCTGACTATGGACCCGATCCGCAGGATCACATCTGAGCAGGCCATGCAGGACCCTTACTTCCTGGAGGAACCACTGCCCACCTCAGAGTGAGTCAGGACTCTAATAGAACTTTAGAACATATTTATTACAACATCTGTAACACATGTACAGTGCATTCTGGAAAGTAATCAAACCCCTTTTTCCACATTTGTTACATTACAGCCTTATTCTAAAATATATATTTTTAACTTTGCCTCATCAATCTACATGCAGTACCCCATAATGACAAAGCAAAAACAGGTTTTTAGACATTTTTACATTTACATAAGTATTCATACCCTTTACTCAGTACCTTGTTGAAGCACCTTTGGCAGCGATTACAGCCTCAAGTTTGTGTGGGTATGACACTACAAGCTTGGTACACCTGTATTTGGGGAGTTTCTCTCATTCTTCTCTGCAGATCCTCTCAAGCTCTGTCAGGTTGGATGGAGAGCGTTGATGTACAGCTATTTTCAGGTCTCTCCAGAGACGGTTTAAGCCCGGGCTCTGGCTGGGCCACTCAAGGACATTCAGAGACTTGTCCCGAACCCACTCCTGCGTTGTCTTGGCTGTGTGCTTACGATCGTTGTCCTGTTGGAAAGTGAACTTTCACAACAGTCTGTGGTCCTGAGAGCTCTGGAGCAGGTTTTCATCAAGGATCTCTCTGTACTTTGCTCTGTTCATCTCTCCCTCGATCCTGACTGGTCTCCCAGTCCCTGCCGCTGAAAAACATCTCCACAGCTTGATGCTGCCACCACCATGCTTCACCATAGGAATGGTGCCAGGTTTCCTCCAGACGTGACGCTTGGCATTCAGGCCAAAGAGTTCAATCTTGGTATCAAATCAAAGTTTATTTGTCACGTGCGCCGAATACAACAGGTGTAGACTTTACAGTGAAATGCTTACTTACAAGCCCTAACCAACAGTGCTATTTTTATGTAAAAAAGTGGTATTAGGTGAACAATAGAAAAGTAAATAAATAAAACGGTGAATATAACAGTAACAAGGCTATATATAGGCACCAGTTAGTCAGGCTAATTGAGGTAATATGTACATGTAGGTATAGTTAAAGTGACGATGCATAGATGATAAAACAGAGTAGCAACAGTGTAAAAGGAGGGGGGGGGCACAATGTAAATAGTCCTGGTAGCTATTTGATTTCCTGTTCTGGAGTCTTATAGCTTGGGGGTAAAAGCTGTTTAAAAACCTTTTAGACTTGGTGCTCTGTTACCGCTTGCCGTGCGGTAGCAGTGATGCAACCAGTCAGGATGCTCTCGATGTTGCAGCTGTAGAACCTTTTGAGGATCTCAGGACCCATGCCAAATCTTTTCAGTCTCCTGAGGGGGAATAGTCTTTGTCGTGCCCTCTTTACAACTGTCTTGGTTTGTTTGGACCATTCTAGTTTGTTGGTGATGTGGACACCGAGGAACTTGAAGGTCTCAACCTGCTCCACTACAGCTCCATCGATGACAATGGGGGCGTGCTCGGTCCTCCTTTTCCTGTAGTCCTCAATCATCTCCTTTTGTCTTGATTACGTTGAGGGATAGGTGGTTATTCTGGCATCACCCGGCCAGACCCTGACCACCTCCCTATAGGCTGTCGTGGCAGATGTGTTGTTACCTACCCTCACCATGTGTGGGCAGCCCGTCAGGAAGTCCAGGATCCAGTTGCAGAGGGAGGTGTGTAGTCCCAGGATCCTTTGCTTAGTGATGAGCTTTGAGGGCACTTTAGTGTTGAATGCTGAGATGTAGTCAATGAACAGAATTCTCACGTAGGTGTTCCTTTTGTCCAGGTGGGAAAGGGCAGTGTTGAGTGCAATAGAGATTGCTGCATCTGTGGATCTGTTTGGGTGGTATGCATATTGGAGTGGGTCTAGGATTTCTGGGATAATGTTGTTGATGTGAGCTATGACCAGCCTTTCAAAGCACTTCATGGCTACAGGCGTGAGCGCTACAGGTCAGTAGTTGCCTGAGACTAGCCGCCCTAACAGCTGATGGAACTGAGGAGTATTTCTGTCTGTAATTATGGCCTTTTTGTGGAGAAACTCATTCTGATTGGCTGCGTCCCTGCCCAGTCATGTGAAATCCATAGATTAGGGCCTAATTAATTTTTCAATCGACTGATTTACTTTGAACTGTAACTCAGTAAAATCATTGAAATAGTTGAGTTTTATATTTTTGTTCAGTGTATATATTAAAACAACTAAAACATTATTACTACATGTAATACAACAAAACCCCTTACTACATATATTGCATTGTAACAAATGTATTACATGTCTGGAGTGATGTGGTCCTATACCCTGTAAGATAAGTGGTGTGTTTGTGTCAGTGTGTTTGCAGGCTGCCAGATCCCATACCCCAAGAGGGAGTTCCTGACAGAGGAGGAACCAGAGGATAAGGCAGAGAAAGTCAGAAATGTGTGTGCCTCTTAGCTTTACATTTGGGTCAAAAATATATGTTATATTTATACGTGTATTTTTTTATCGACAGAGTAAAGGTTTAAAGGGAGCATTTTGAGTGTATTTCCAGTGTGTGGTTGATGAAGCCTTGGGTGTCTTTTAATATTCCAGAAGAACCAGCAGCAGGGGAACAACCACACCAACGGGGCGGGACATACTGGTAACCCTGACAACAGCCACGCACAGGGCCCTCCCCTAAAGAAGGTGCGAGTGGTCCCGCCCGTCACTACCTCAAGTGGCCTCATTATGACCTCAGACTACCAGGTAGGGGTAGTCTCACATACATACATACATGCATACAAACAAAGCAGCTACAATATAACATAGCAATACTATATACTCATCAAAATCATGCTATCCCACCAAATCATAACTAATCAGACTATTTACAATTTGGTATCTTATCTCTCTCTCAGCGCTCCAATCCACATGCTGCCTACCAGAACCCCGGACCAAGCACATCACTGCCCCAAAACAGCATTGGATACTCCTCTACCTCCCAGCAGCCCCCGCAGTACTCACACCAGACCCACCGCTACTGACCCCTGACCCAGCCCTCGCCTGGCCCACTAGGGAGAATGTACTGAGGGAGGTGGGTGTGTCCATGGCAATACCCGCCCCCCACATTTAACCCACCGGTCCACCCTCACTGCAGTAGTCCGTTAGCCCAGTATGAAATACAATGAGCCCATCCTGAAAATTACAACTTCAACACATGGAGACTAAACCACAAAACTAGATGGAGAAGAACGGATGCTGTCAGTTGGTTCTTCCCTTGTTCCTTACGCTCTTCGTCGCTGTGTCTATGAGCATTATAAAGTTAACCTTCAGAACTGGTACTTAACAAAAGCCACAACATGACAAGCAAACAAAAGGTGGCTTCATTTGCAGTAAAGGCCACCCAGGGTGTTACCCACTCCCTCCTTTCCTTCTCACCACCTCCACCAAAGCTCTCCCCCTTTCCAGCCAGATCCCCTCTTCCTGTTGAAGCTTCGATCAGACTAAAGCTGCTATGTGACTGCCAGCATCGACAGAGTACATGCCCCTCTGTCCTCCTGTCGGTCTTTCTTCTTGTCTGTCTGTCCTCCTTTCCGAGGGCGTCTTTGCTGGGGACCGAACTGAGCTGCTGACAGGAGCATGCTGGGAGTTTATGGGCCCCATCCACAGCTCTTGTTGGGGGTGTAATTGAGACAAAAACAAAGGAAAAAAAATGACAAAAGAAAAAATACTTGATATTAGTAGTTTCTAATTGAATCTGTTTTCCTTGGTTTTCACTGACTGTATAAAAAAAGCAAGTGGCGAAGCAGCTTTCGTTGGCCTGAGAGAGCAGCTGTTTTTATCGCTGTGGGCAAAAGCTTAGAACTTCATCATTACAAAACCAACCAATCGTGTGGAGGACGGCATATGGAACATGTATTGTATTTAAATATTTTACATGAAGCAAGTATACTGACAATAAAAAGTGGAAATGTTAACATTGGAGTTGGGGGTTTCTCTTCTTTGTCTCTGTGTTAGCCTGGAAAATGGAAAAAGAACGTTTGTTCTCTTCCAGGAATAGAACCGTGTCTTCAATAATGGAACAATCCCAGTCCATCCTACTTTTTCTCTCCGAGGTCTGTCTTTACTCGTTCACTGCCCTCGTTTACTGCCCTCTCTATCTCTGTCTTACTTTCTCACATTCACACTCTCACTCTAGTCTGCACCCTTTGCCCTCATCAGTCATCTGTCAGTTACTAAAGCTGCTAGAATGGAACCAGTCCAGCGCTATCATTAAACCAGCCACCATCAAGTTTAATTTGCTCCCCAAAACACCTTTAAAAACACCCTAAACCTTTGTTATTAGGCCATTTCATACTAGGCTAGGTCAAGTCCTCATCCCCAAAATATGTTTATTTCAAGCCTTTAACGTTAACCCTGTGTGGGGACTGGATTGCATAAAATGGTAAACCATGGGTAGCCTCCCCTATCCACCCTGAGCAGAGACCCTGCCTTTTCTATGACCAACGAGATGTCAAACGGGGAACCTCGATGTCACTCATACGTTTTCAAGGGCTACTATTGGACATTGGGAACACCCACTAATCATTAAAACCCGGTTGCTGAATGCTGATAGGCAGAGGCTGCTGGCGGATCCCGCCCACCGGGTTGGATTGTTTGGAGTGGCCAGACCGCCAGGGACACAGGATGGCAACGCGATCAGCAGGAGTATCTAACGGGACATGCGGACGGACTTAAATCTATTACATTTCTGACTGCCGGTGAGGGTTTTTACTATGCTTTTATATGTCATGATACGAATCGGAATATTACTCACCAAACTGTTTATATTTGGCCTTAATTGAGTATTTTTTTATATGTTGAATTGCGTTAATCCCAATGGCCAAACTACAAAGTCGACCACTGACTGGACGTAGCGGCCGGCCACCACTAGTGGACCCCAGTAGAAGATAATGATTAAGCACAAGGGGGTTCTGTGTCCAAGGCCCGATTCTTTCAATTCAACTCTTGACCATTACTGCACACTCCATTTGGCAACCGCCTTGCTCCGAACCGCTTGATTATTGTTCACTAAAACGTACAAACGGCATTTGATTTAGAAAGTGTCCGGCTATAAAATATTGTAACAATCTGTGGCGGAAGGAAAATAGACTCGGTAACGGGAAGCGACGGTGCGGAACTTTGATTGATCGTGCTTGCCATCAGTTCTCTGTGCATGTTGTGTGCATTGGCTGCAGCCAGCACACAGACGGCTGCTTTTGTTGCTCACTCACACTTTACTGAAAGCAAGAGAGATTAACTAGCCCACAGTGTGAATTAGACAACATTATTCTATGAATTTAGGCAGTGACACGTCAGTTATAAGGGTTACTTGCGATAATTAAGCAATAAGGCCCGAGGATGTGGTATATGGACAATATGCCACGGCTAAGGTCTGTTCTTACTTAAGACGCAACGCGGAGTGCCTTAGTACAGCTTTAGCCGTGGTATATTGGCTATATATCACAAAACCCTGAGGACTATTTTTGCTAATATAAACCGGTTACCAATTTAATTGGAGCAGTAAAACTAAACGTTTTGTCATACCCCTGCTATATGTGGTGATATACCATGGCTTTCAGCCAATCAGAATTCAGGGCTCAAACCACCAAGTTTATAATTAACAACAGACAGTTTTTATTCACAAAGATATAGGCTATTAGGGAGAATAGCCATATTCTATATTGTCGAAAAAATGAAGATCCAGCCATGTCGGAGTAGGAGTTAAGTCATTTTTTAGGGCAATGTGTAACATATCTTGCAATATTTATGACCTCACCACAAGCTCTCCAGCCTCCCTCAAAGCAAGAGGCTGTACCTGACTCATACATTTATAATGTTTCCCTGCTCCGACCTTAATAGAATTTCGGTGTCCATAGTAAAATGTGTCTGTGTGGAGGGTCTTTAGGGAGACAGGAAGCACATCGTCCTGGTGGCAGCAGTCAGGATGTCTCTAGTGAAGTTCAAAGGCCCTCAGCTCTCTGAGCTCTGGAGATGGCTAATGGTACATCTGAGAAGCTAATGGTATAGCTAAGAGGTTACCTGTGGTTTTATGTGTGTATGTGCATGGCAGAGATAGTCCTGGGTGTTTGTATTAGGACTACTCATTGACTTCCTGCAGTTTCTTTTTCCACCTTTCTCTCCCCCCTCACTCTCTCCCCACCTCCCTAACTTTCGGCAGGTAGCCTACCGGTTAAGAGTGTTGGGCCAGTAATCGAAAAGGTCGCTGGTTTGAATCCCAGATCCGGCAAGGTGGAAAAATCTGCCTCTGCCCTCCAGCAACCCTCAACAACAACTGCTCTCGGGGTGCCGTGGACATTGATTAAGGCAGCCCCCCACACCTCTGATTCAGAGGGGTTGGGTTAAATGCAGAAGACACATTTCAGTTGAATGCATTGTTGTGCAACTGACTAGGTATTCCCATCCCTCGCTCTCTCCCACTTTCTCTATTTACTGTTTTTCCATGTCTCTCTCTTCCCCCTCTCACTCTTTCTCACCGCTCTTCCTTTCTGAGTGGAGTGTCCTCTTTTCAGGGGATGTTAAAGGAGGGGAGGGGGAGGGGAGGCATGCAATGGGAGCACTTTGCTGTTGCCGTGTGAACGGAGCTCCATTGTCCCTGGAACCTTTCAGAGTGGCTTCCCTGAGGTCCCTGCTTGCCCCTCCCCCACCCCTCACTCACTCTCTAGATGCATACACACACACACACATACACGTTCCATCCCTCTCTCTCCCCATTCCCTTCATTAGCCCACTCCCCTACCTCTAATGATGTCGCCTTGTTGTTGGGACCATTCTCACACCAGACAAAACAAACTCATGGCTCTGCAGAACTTCCTCATTTGAGGGTACAAAGCAGAGCAGACCAACACATTTCACACACTAGCGTCTTTATATGATAATGTTGGCCTGGTTCATCATCTGGTTGAATACGCAAACCATGGTGCTAATTGGCTGTTTTCAGTGTGCTTTGTGGCAGCAGACGATGATGTAATTTATTCTTTGTTGTCCCATATTGGTATGTGGCTGCAGGCAAGGCTTGGCGGGGGGTATTGGACCGATGCCAGCTGAGGACCCTACCCATAGCCTTGTAGGGAGGTTGTTTTTTGGTTGTCAGACAATTTCCCTTTTCTCTGTCAACACCTCCGAGCTATTATGATGCTATCTATTCATCAATGACATACATGGCATAGCCTACTAGATCTGAATTAAAGAGAATGGCTGAGGGGTCATCTTTGCTTTTGGGTGTGCGGCATTATGCATTTTGTTTCGTGGACACAAATCAAATTGTATGTATCACATTAAGCCAAATACAACTAGTGTAGACTTTACAGTTAAATGCTTGCTTACGAACCTTTCCAACGATGCAGACTTGAAAAATAAAAAATAATATATTAACTGACACGAGGAATAAAATACACAAGAATGGAGCTATATACAGGGAGGACCAGTACCAGATCAATGTGCTGCTATATAGGAGTACCAGTACCAGATCAATGTGCTGCTATATACAGGGAGTACAAGATCAATGTGGAGCTATATACAGGGAGTACCAGTACCAGACTGCATATGGGGACAAAGATTGTACTTTTTGAAGAAATGTCCTCTGGTCTGATGAAACAAAAATAGAACTGTTTGGCCATAATGACCATCGTTATGTTTGTAGGAAAAGGGGGAGTCTTGCAAGCCGAAGAACACCATCACAACCGTGAAGCATGGGAGTGGCAGCATTGTGTTGTGGGGGTGCTTTGCTGCAGGAGGGACTGGTGCACTTCACAAAATAGATGGCTTCATGAGGGAGGATAATTATGTGGATATATTGAAGCAACATCTCAAGACATTAGTCAAGAAGCTAAAGCTTGGTTGCAATTGGATCTTCCAAATGGACAATGACCCCAAGCATACTTCCAAAGTTATGGCTTAAGGACAACAAAGACAAGGTATTGGAGTGGCCATCACTAAGCTCTGACCTCAATCCTATAGAACATTTGTGGGCAGAACTGAAAAAGTGTGTGCGAGCAAGGAGGGCTACAAACCTGACTCCGTTACACCAGCTCTGTCAGGAGGAATGGGCCAAAATTCACCCAACTTATTGTGGGAAGCTTGTGGAAGGCTACCTGAAAAGTTTGACCCAAGTTAAGCAATTTAAAGGCAATGCTACCAAATACTAATTGAGTGTATGTAAACTTCTGACCCACAGGGAATGTGATGAAAGAAATAAAAGCTGAAATAAATAGTTCTCTCTACTATTATTCTGACATTTCACATTCTTAAAATAAAGTGGTGATCCAAACTGACAGGGAATTTTTACTAGGATTAAATATCAGGAATTGTGAAAAATGCACCACCGTCTGTAGCGCTTTGCAGTCAAGGGGCGGTGTAGTTCCAATACCAAGCGGTGAGGCAGCCATCCAAGATGCTCTCGATGGTGCAGCTGTATACATTTTTGAGGATCTGAGGGTACATGCCAAATCTTTTCAGTCTCCTGAGGGGGAAGAGACGTGTCCTCTTCACGACTGTGCGGGTGTTATGTGGACCATGTTAAGTTGTTAGTGATGTGGATGCCAATGAACTTGAATCTCTCAACCCGCTCCATAACAGCCCTGTGGATGTGGATGGGGACATGCTCTCCCCTCTTTCCTCTATAGTCCACGGTCAAGTCTTTGGTCTTACTGACATTGAGGGAGAAATTGTTGTCCTTGCACCACAGTGCTAAGTCTCTGACCTCCCTGACCGGGGAGTACAGGAGAGGACTAAGCACACATCCCAGAGGGGCCCCTGTGTTGAGGCTCAGTGTGGCGGGAGGTGTTGTTGCCTAGCTTCACCACCTGGGGTCGGCCCGTCAGGGTGTCCAAGGATCCAGTACCAGAGGGAGGGGTTCAATCCCTGGGTCTCTAGTTTGGTGATGAGTTTGGAGGGGTTTATGGTGTTGAACGCTGAGCTGTAGTCTATGAACACCATTCTCACAGTTTTTTCCTCTTTTGTCCAGGTGGGAGAGGGCAGTATGAAGTGCAACTGAGATTGCGTCATCTGTGGATCTGTCGGGACGGTATGCGAATTGGAGTGGGTCTAGGATGTCTAGATGATGGTTTGATGTGTGTTATGACCTGCCTTTCAAAGCACTTCATAATTACAGTTGTGAGTGCTACGGTAGTCATTTAGGCAAGTTACTTTGGAGGTTTTGGGAACAGGGACAATGCTGATCATCTTGAAACATTTTGGGATTACAGACTTGGACAAGGAGAGATTGTAAATGTCTGAAGACGCCTGCCAGCTGGTCTGTGCATGCTTTGAGAGCGCGCCCTGGTATTCTGTCTGGCTTTGTGATTGTTAACTTGTTTAAACGCTTTGCCCTTTTTCATCTGCTGTAAAATCTGCCTTAGAAACAGGATCAGCTTAGACCCCAATTGCATTGGACAGTGTGTGTGTGGGTGTTGGTCTGAAATGTCAAGTGAATGTGTCTGAGCGTGAGTGTGTGTGTATACAAAACATTAGGAACACCTGCTGTTTCCATGACAGACTGACCAGGTGAAAGCTATGTTCTCCTAATGACGTCACCTGTAACATCATTCAGTGTAGATGAAGGGGGAGACAGATTTAAGAGTGATTTGTATGCCTCGAGTCAATTCAGACATGGATTGTGTATGTATTCATGGATTGTGTATGCCATTCACGTGCTGTGCAGTGGTCTAAGGCACTGCATCTCAGTCCAAGAGGATCGAATCCAGGCTGCATCACATTTGGCCGTGATTAGGAGTCCAATAGGGCGGTGCACAATTGGCCCAGCGTCGTCCAGGTTTGGCAGGGGTAGGCCGTCATTGTAAATAAGGAATTTGTTCTTAATTGACTTGCCTAGTTAAATCAAATTCAGAGGGTGAATGGGTAAGACAAAAGATTTAAGTACCTTTGGTAGTGGGTGCCAGGTCCTTCGGTTTGTGTCAAGAACTGCAACACTCCTGAGTTTTTCATGCTCAACCTTTTCCTGTGTATACAGAATGGTCCACCACAAAAAGGACATCCAGCTAAGTTCACACAATTATGGAAAGCATTGGAGTCAACATGGAACCGCATCCCTGTGGAACGCTATTGACACCTTGTAGAGTCCATGCACTGACAAATTGAGGCTGTTTTGAGGGCAAACTCAATATTATGAAGCTGTTACTAACGTTTGGCATCCTCTGTGTATATTTGTGTCTGAACTGTTGACCCTAAACCTGGGCAGTGGTGATGCTGGGAAGCAAAGCTGGGCAGTGGTGAGGCTGGGAAGCAAAGCTGGGCAGTGGTGAGACTGGGAAGTGGTGAGACTGGGAAGTGGTGAGACTGGGAAGTGGTGAGACTGGGCAGTGGTGAGGCTGGGAAGCAAAGCTGGGCAGTGGTGAGGCTGGGAAGCAAAGCTGGGCGGTGGTGAGACTGGGAAGTGGTGAGACTGGGAAGTGGTGAGACTGGGAAGTGGTGAGGCTGGGAAGCAAAGCTGGGCGGTGGTGAGGCTGGGCGGTGGTGAGGCTGGGCGGTGGTGAGGCTGGGAAGCAAAGCTGGGCAGTGGTGAGACTGGGAAGTGGTGAGACTGGGAAGTGGTGAGGCTGGGCGGTGGTGAGGCTGGGCAGTGGTGAGGCTGGGAAGCAAAGCTGGGCACTGGTGAGGCTGGGAAGCAAAGCTGTGCGGTGGTGAGACTGGGAAGTGGTGAGGCTGGGCGGTGGTGAGGCTGGGCAGTGGTGAGACTGGGAAGTGGTAAGGCTTGGGCGGTGGTGAGGCTGGACGGCGCCGGAGAGGATGTCTGCCGTATTATTGGCTCTTAACCAACCGTCCCATTTTGTTTGTTTTTTCGCATTGTTTGTAACTTATTTTGTACATAATGTTCCTGCTACTGTCTCTTATTACCGAAAAGAGCTTCTGGACATCAGAACAGTGATTATTCACCTCGAATTAGACTAGCAATTTTTCTTTAATGAGTCAGACTGGAAGGATTTACTCCGAACACCCGAACAGGCCCTCATCCCCATCATTCGCTGGAGAAAGAAACTGAGATTTCGTGGAAAGAGATCGGGGTGCCTTGTGAGGATCAGGCGACGAGTGGCTAATCTGCGCTTGCCATCCGTACTGTTAGCTAATTTGTAATCGCTGGAAAATAAATGGGACAAACTGAAAGCACGTATATCCTACCAACGGGACATTAAAAACTGTAATATCTTATGTTTTACCGAGTCGTGCTGAACAACATTAATAACATACAGCTGGCGGGTTATACACTCTAGCATCAGGATAAAACGGCAGCCTCTGGTAAGACACAGGGCGGGGCCTATGCATATTTTTAAACAACAGCTGGTGCACAATATCTAAGGAATTGTCAAGGTTTTGCTTGCCTGAGGTGTAGTATCTCATGATAAGCTGTAGACCACACTATCTACCGAGAGGTTTCATCTGTATTTTTCATAGCGGTCTACATACCACCACAGATCGACGTTGGCGCTAAAACCACACTCAATGAGCTGTATACCGCCAAAAGCAAACAGGAAAACGCTCATCCAGAGGTGGCGCTCCTTGTGGCCGGGGAGTTTACTGCAGGGAAACTTAAATCGGTTTTACCTAATTTCAATGGCATGTTAAATGTGCAACCATGGGGATGAAACTCTAGACCACCTATACTCCACACACATTCATAAGGCCGCAGGGCCAGACGGATTACCAGGACGTGTACTCCGAGCATGCGCTGACCAACTGGGAAGTGTCTTCACTGACATTTTCAACCTGTCCCTGACTGAGTTTGTAATACCAACATGTTTCAAGCAGACCACCATAGTCCCTGTGCCCAAGAACACTAAGGTAACCTGCCTAAATGACTACTGACCCGTAGCACTCACGTCTGTAGCCATGAAGTGCTTTGAAAGGCTGGTCATGGCTCACATCACCATTATTCCAGAAACCCCAGACCCACTCCAATTTGCATACCGCCCCAACAGATCCACAGATGACGCAATCTCTATTGCACTCCACACTGCCCTTTCCCCCCTGGACAAAAGGAACACCTATGTGAGAATGCTATTCATTGACTACAGCTCAGCATTCAACACCATAGTGCCCTCAAAACTCATCAATAAGCTAATGACCCTGGGACTAAACATCTCCCTCTGCAACTGGATCCTGGACTTTCTGACGGGCCGCCCCCAGGTGGTAAGGGTAGGTAACAACACATCTGCCACGCTGATCCTCAACACGGGGGACCCTCAGGAGTGCGTGCTCAGTCCCCTCCTGTACTCCCTGTTCACTCATGACTGCACAGCCAGGCACAACTCCAACACCATCATTATGTTTGCTGATGACACAACAGCCTGATCACCGACAACGATGAGACAGCCTATAGGGAGGTCAGAGGCCTGACCATGTGGTACAAGGACAACATCCTCTCTCTCAACGTGAGCAAGACAAAGGAGCTGATCGTGGACTACAGGAAAAGGAGGACCGAGCACGCCCCATTCTCATCGACGTCCACATCACCAACAAACTAACATGGTCCAAGCACACCAAGACAGTCGTAAAGAGGGCATGACAAAACCTATTCCATCGCGAGCATCCTGACGGGTTGCATCACTGCCTGTTATGGCAACTGCTCGGCCTCTGACCACAAGGCACTACAGAGGGTAGCGCGTTCGGCCCAGTACATCACCGGGGCCAAGCTTCCTGCCATCCAGAACTTCTATACCAGGCAATGTCAGAGGAAGGCCCTAAAAATTGTCGGACTCCAGCCACCCTAGTCATAGACTGTTATCTCTGCTATCGCACGGCAAGAGGTATCGGAGTGCCAAGTCTAGGTCCAAGAGGCTTCTAAACAGCTTCTACCCCCAAGCCATAAGACTCCTGAACATCTAATCAAATGCCTCCTCTTCTACACTGCTGCTACTCTCTGCTATTTTCTATGCATAATAATTTTAATATCTCTACCTACATGTACATATTACCTTGACACCGGTGCAACCGTACATTGACACTGTACCGGTACCCCCTGTATATAGCCCCAATATTGGGCAACGTTAGCTAGTTGACATTAGCCTTCTACATCTGGAACTTCCATCCTCTCAGACCAGGGGCACAATGCATTTTTTGGGGGGATCAGAATCCCCGTTAAAATCATTGGCCAGTACGGAGAATTTAGTAAAACCACAAGTCCATATCCCTGTCTTCATCCATGGCTAATTTAGGAAAGGGACAATTTTAGCTAGCTAGTCACCTGAGGACAACAACACAATGAGATGCAACAATTCAGGTTGTTGCAACCCCCCTCTTCTACGATGCTGCTACTCTGTTATTTGCTATGCATAGTCACTTTAATAACTCTACCTTCGGGTTCATATTACCTTGACACCGGTGCCCCTCACACATTGACTCTGTAACGGTGCCCCCTGTATAAAGCCCTGCTATTGTTATTTACTGTTGCTCTTTAATTATTTGTTATTCTTATCTCTTTCATTTTTTTTTTGGTTTTTCTTAACTGCATTGTTGGTTAAGGGCTTGTAAGTAAGCATTTCACTGTAATACCTGTTGTATTCTGCGCATGTGACAAATAACAATTGATTTGACTGTAGCTCATTTTCCCAATACCTGAATCACTCTGCTGTCTACTACTACTGCACTGCCGCTTGGTCTCGTCTGGACAGGTCACCATTGTATGCCCAGCCTCACTTACCCTGTTTCCAAAAATACTATTGTGTGTTTGTTAGTGTGTGCTAATACGTCTGGCCCATTGTGTGTGTGTGTGTATCAGTGTCTCCTTGCATTGTGAGTGTGTGCTTATAATACTTACAGTAGTTATAACTTACAAAATGTAGGAAACCGTGTCTGTAAATACATCCATTACAGTGTGTGTCATATCATATGTATTGTGTGCTTCCTGTGTAACAGTGTGAGGTGTCACCATGCCTCTGGTGAAGAGGAACATTGACCCGCGCCACCTGTGCCGGGGGGCGTTACCAGACGGCGTCGGCAGTGAGCTGGACTGTGTGATGAACAACACCCTCTCCTCCATCATCCGCCAGCTCAGCAGCCTGAGTAAGACACGCAGAACACACCGAGCAGAGAGCACTAACCACAGGCTACATAGAACTACATGCGCTTCCTACCGTGGTGACAACAGTGAAATAACACACTGTCGTTGTACTATTCCCCACATATAGGTGTGCCACCTATGAATATCATGCTTATGCTCATCATATTATACTATTAAATTCTCTCTTAAATAACCTCTCATCTCATAGTCACCATGCTGCAGTGCTGTTACACATTTTGAGAAGACCTGATAATATAGTGATGTCTAAGAAGCAATTGATTTGTCAGTGTTCAGTGAAACAGGATCAGGACAGAGGCAGAATAAAGAGGCAGAATAAATTCAACCACACCTTTGTTTCATCCCAAAACCGGGGACAACCTCTGTCCGGTGGAGTCCACAAAGCATACTGCATGTGACAAACAGTTACAGTACATGGCCTACAGCGTGGTCAAGAAAGTTCATGTTCCCAATATTTTCAGACAACTAAACAACTATTGATTTAGAACCACTGAGAGTTACTGCCAGTCACAAAGTTAAACAGGAGCTGCCTCCACTAGTCCTGCACCATTTTAATTTCGACATCATCAAATCACCTCTGCTTAGTTTAATACAGTGATGCAGCTAAAAGATGCCAAAAATTATTTCGTCCAATCAATGTAACCTAAATATGTGGCTGTCCACGGTTCTGAGTTTTGTGTGTGTGTGTTCGTGCAAGTAGAAAAACATGTTGACACCCTACTTGTAGAGAGATCTAATCCTCCTCTCTTTCACGTTGATGTAACGGTCTATGACGGTACGCTATTTGTTGTTGTCATAGGCTACCTGGCTAAAATGCTTGGACGCTAGCCTAGCTTCCTTTCATGGGCAACGTTAGCTAGTTGACATTAGCCTTCTACATCTGGAACTTCCATCCTCTCAGACCAGGGGTACAATGCATTTTTTTGTTTGGATCAGAATCCCCGTTATAATCATTAGCCAGTACAGAGAATTAAGTAAAACCACAAGTCCAAATCCCTGTCTTCATCCATGGCTAATTTAGGAAAGGGGCAATTTTAGCTAGCTAGTCACGAGGACAACAATACAACGAGATGCAACAATTCAGGTTGTTTCTGTCAAAGACATATTTCTCTGTGATAGGAGTGAAACCAAATCCCTTGACACTTTTGTTGTTGTTTTGTTTTTGGTCCGAAAGGACCATTCACTGTTTAGCTCAACGCTGATTGGCTGTTATCTTGTTTATTTTTTTATCAAGGGACGCCAAAGGCTCGCTGGCTTCCTTTTCATTCAATGCTATGAGCAGCAACAATGTCATACTCTTTATGACCAGACGGAATCAGATAGATGGCCTACACATACGGAGACAGAGGGGCGCTGTTTTGCTCGTTTGGATGCTTTCTCTGAAAATTATGAAAACACAGAGATGAAATATACTTTCTTATTATTTACTTATTTTTGTCAATTTTTTTTGGGGGGGGGGGGCTGGCTTCACTTAGCCTCCTTTAACACACACCACTGGTGTGTGCTGTAATACAACAGCATTAAACAGAGTTACTATGACTTAAGGGGTTATTGCCTGAATAACCCTGCTACCCCCATGACAGGACCCATATAATGTCCTGTGAAATATTTAGAGATGTACTTTCCTCTCTTATACCCAGTATCCAACCACCCTCTGGCTCTCTCGCTCTCAACTCTCCTTTATTGCTTTATTCGTCTTGCTCATGCTCTGTTTTCCTCCCTCCACCCTCTCTCTCAATTTTAATTCCATTTCATTTAAGGGCTTTATTGGCATGGGAAACATATGTTTACATTGCCAAAGCAAGGGAAATAGATAATAAACAAACAATAAAAAATGTTACAGTGAACATTACACGCACAAAAGTCCCAAAATAATAAAGACATTTCAAATGGCATATTATGTGCAAATAGTACAAAAGGGAAAATATATAAACATAAATATGGGTTGTATTTACAATGGTGTTTGTTCTTCTCTGGTTGCCCTTTTCTTGTGGCAACAGATCACAAATATTGCTGCTGTGATGGCACACTGGTATTTCACCCAATAGATATGGGAGTTTGTGTAATCTGATGGAAATCTGTATCTCTAACATTTGGCAGAAGGTTAGGAAGTGAAACTCAGAAAGTGGCCTTTCTCAATAGCAAGGCTATGCTTACTGAGTCTGTACATAGTGCTGCTTTCCTTAAGTTTGGGTCAGTCACAGTGGTCAGGTATCCTCTCTCTTTCTCTCTCACTTACTCTTTCTCTGTCATTGCAGTTTAGCATTTTTTGGGATGACTCATGTACAGCTAAGCAGAGTGATAACTAGCTGGCACAGCCACAAAGTCATAAAATCACATTAACCTAATTAGTGGCGCAGCATCACAGTGCAAGAGGCATCACTACAGACCCTGGTTCGAATCCAGACTGTATCATATCTGGCCGGCATTGGGAGTCCCATAGGGCAGCGCACAATTTTATGTCAGTTAAGAACACATTCTTATTTTCAATGACAGGGGCAGAAAGACAGATTTTTACCTTGTCAGCTTGTCAGCTCGGTTACTAGTCCAACGCTCTAACCACTAGGCTACCTGCCGCCCCAGTATATAACAAGATTTTTCCATTGGCCCAGCGTTGGCCGGGGTAGGCCGTCATTGTAAATAAGAATTTGTTCTTCACTGACTTGCCTAGTTAAATTAAAAAATAAATGAAGACCAAAAGGCCATATTTTTTTCATGAATTTTTACAATTTAGCCAATTTTGACTTTGCAGCTGTCCCATCTAGCGGAAATCGCTCAGTTCTGCCTCCAGGACAAGACTCATCCAATAAACATCTCTGCCATTGTGATTGTTCCTCTGGTGAGAGTGGGCCTTTCAGCAGCAGCTGTGTGGGTTAAATATAAACAAAGAGGGAGTCTAAGCTAGAGCCCTATCCCTGCCCAAATCTGTCCATGTTAAGCAGATCATTCATTATTAAGCAAGTGAAGAGTTTCTTTATGGGGGACACTGAGAGGGTTGAATTTTTAGTCAAGATAACCATGAATTGCTATTTTGATACGTGAGGCTGATTTTGATCTAATATAAGATTGGTAACAACCTAAGCATTACCAATGTACTGATAAGTGTGACGCACGTGACATCCCGGCAACTTTGAGAAAGAGCACTTTATATCTGAGTTCTCCCTGTTGAAATTTGAGACGGTATATGCATAATCATGAGGCTAGCATAGCATCTCACACTCCATTGAACACAGGCAGTTGACATCAACACCCCTCATAGATTATTCCTTTTTCTTCAATTTCTATATAACGAGATTTATCCACCAATCCAAAAAGGACTTGGCAGGAGATTGACAACCCGCTGTTCCGCTCTGTGGACAACTAATCCCATTGTTAGGGCGGAGACATACAGATGGAGGATCTTCATTTGAGCCATTTTTCTACAGCAGGAAAATAATCCTGCAGGAACAGGAAATGTGAAGTATTATATGGATTATAATTCATGGACATTTTTGTAGGGGTTAATACATTTCTCATCAGGGAAAATCAAGTCTGAAATTTCAAAGTGGAAATGGCGAACTTCAGAGGCCTTTTTTAAACCTCAAATACACTACAAGTTTTACAATTCTTGCGTTGCAGGAAAGTTCTCCTGCAACAGGGTGATCATATTAAGATCCTACATATTACGATCCTAAGATCTCATATTAAGATCCTACATATTAAGATCCTAAGATCCCATATTAAGATCCTACATGTTAAGATCCTAAGATCCCATATTAAGATCCTACATATTAAGATCCCAAGATCCCATATTAGGATCATAAGCATCTTGTCATTATATCCATATCTCTTGTATACAGTGGGGCAAAAAAGTATTTAGTCAGCCACCAATTGTGCAAGTTCTCCCACTTAAAAAGATGAGAGAGGCATGTAATTTTCATCATAGGTACACTTCAACTATGACAGACAAAATGAGAAAAAAAATTCCAGAAAATGAATTTATTTGCAAATTATGGTGGAAAATAAGTATTTGGTCACCTACAAACAAGCAACATTTCTGGCTCTCACAGACCTGTAACTTCTTCTTTAAGAGGCTCCTCTGTCCTCCACTCGTTACCTGTATTAATGGCACCTGTTTGAACTTGTTATCAGTATAAAAGACACCTGTCCACAACCTCAAACAGTCACACTCCAAACTCCACTATGGCCAAGACCAAAGAGCTGTCAAAGGAAACAAGAAACAAAATTGTAGACCTGCACCAGGCTGGGAAGACTGAATCTGCAATAGGTAAGCAGCTTGGTTTGAAGAAATCAACTGTGGGAGCAATTATTAGGAAATGAAAGACATACAAGACCACTGATAATCTCCCACGATCTGGCGCTCCACGCAAGATCTCACCCCGTGGGGTCAAAATGGTCACAAGAACGGTGCAAAAATCCCAGAACCACACGGGTGAATGACCTACAGAGAGCTGGAACCAAAGTAACAAAGCCTATCATCAGTAACACACTACGCCGCCAGAGACTCAAATCCTGCAGTGCCAGACGTGTCCCCCTGCTTAAGCCAGTACATGTCCAGGCCCGTCTGAGGTTTGCTAGAGAGCATTTGGATGATCCAGAAGAAGATTGGGAGAATGTCATATGGTCAGATGAAACCAAAATAGAACTTTTTGGTAAAAACTCAACTCGTCGTGTTTGGAGGACAAAGAATGCTGAGTTGCATCCAAAGAACACCATACCTACTGTGAAGCATGGGGGTGGAAACATCATGCTTTGGGGCTGTTTTTCTGCAAAGGGACCAGGACGACTGATCCGTCCGTGTAAAGGAAAGAATGAATAGGGCCATGTACCGTGAGATTTTGAGTGAAAACCTCCTTCCATCAGCAAGGGCATTGAAGATGAAACGTGGCTGGGTCTTTCAGCATGACAATGATCCCAAACACACCGCCCGGGCAACGAAGGAGTGGCTTCGTAAGAAGCATTTCAAGGTCCTGGAGTGACCTAGCCAGTCTCCAGATCTCAACCCCATAGAAAATCTTTGGAGGGAGTTGAAAGTCCGTGTTGCACAGCAACAGCCCCAAAACATCACTGCTCTAGAGGAGATTTGCATGGAGGAATGGGCCAAAATACCAGCAACAAGTGTGTGAAAACCTTGTGAGGACTTACAGAAAATGTTTGACCTCTGTCATTGCCAATAAAGGGTATGTAACAAAGTATTGAGAAACTTTTTTTTTTGACCAAATACTTATTTTCCACCATAATTTGCAAATAAATTCATTAAAAATCCTACAATGTGATTTTCTGGATTTTTTTTTCTCATTTTGTCTGTCATAGTTGAAGTGTACCTATGATGAAAATTACAGGCCTCTCTCATCTTTTTAAGTGGGAGGACTTGCACAGTTGGTGGCTGACTAAATACTTTTTTGCCCCACTGTAAATGACTGGGCACAAATGCCTGGAGAGCCTGAACTAGGGACAGGAGGTGTGTGTGTGTGAGAGAGAGCGAGAGAGAGAGAGAATGTCAGAACCATAGAGGGATTGGACCTCAACATTCTGAACCTCCTTTTCTTCCTCTAAATATTTGTCCAGTGGTCATCCTGTGCATGGGTGTGTGCGTGCCTCTGACACACAAGTTAGTATTAAACATTTTGACGCCTGATCTCAACAGATGTGCTCTTGCAAAGATTGATTGTTTGTATTTTTCCTCTAGGACCTCACATGACAGTGATGCCCTGGTCTATTTGTGAGTTCAGTTTGTTAACAGAAGAATGGTAGACCTGTGCCTTTTGATAGTCCCATGCATCAAGTCCATCTCAATGGATTTCTCCTACCAGTCAGGCTTTAATGTCATTGCTGTCTTTAACAATGGCTGTATCTCCTGTTGTCTGGTTGTTGCTTGGTCCTGTTGTCATAAACAGAACAGTTGCTCTATAGTATCCTCAAAGTGTGCTGCATACTGTATGCATCATTTAGTACACCAGAATGTCATGTTAACCACATACGATCCATCTGTCTACTCTTGTACTGCAGGTAAACATGCGGAGGACATCTTTGGGGAGCTGTTCAACGAGGCCAACACATTCTACCTGAGAGCCAACTCCCTGCAGGACCGCATCGACCGTCTGGCTGTCAAGGTCACCCAGCTGGACTCCACTGTGGAGGAAGGTGAAACAGGGGTTAGAGGTCACAAGAAACAGGAAGTGGTTTCAATACTGGTTGCCACAGGGATGTGAGGTCCTTTGCATTAGTGAGTTAAGTCAGGTGTGGAGAAAGTGCTGAAACTGAGGATGTACAGTGCATTCGGAAAGTGTTCAGACCCCTTGACTTTTCCCACATTTTGTTACATTGCAGCCGTATTTGAAAATGTATTCAATTATTTTTTCCCCCCTCATGAATCTACACACAATACCCCATAATGACAAAACAAAAACGGGTTTTTAGAAATATTACATTTCCATAAGTATTCAGACCCTTTACTCAATACTTTGTTGAAGCACCTTTGGCAGCGATTACAGCCTTAAGTCTTCTTCGGGATGACGCTACATGCATGGCACACCTGTATTTGGGGATTTTCTCCCATTCTTCCCTGCAGATCCTCTCAAGCTCGGTCAGGTTGGATGGGGAGCGTCGCAACACAGCTATTTTCAAGTCTCTCCAGAAATGATCAATCGGGTTCAAGTCCGTGCTCTGGCTGAGCCACTCAAGGACATTCAGAGACTTGTCCCAAAGCCACTCCTGCATTGTCTTGGCTGTACTTAGGGTCGTTGTCCTGTTGGAAGTTGAACCTTCAACCCAGTCTGAGGTCTTGACCACTCTGGAGCAGGTTTTCATCAAGGATCTTTCTGTACTTTGCTCCGTTCATCTTTCCATCGATCCTGACTAGTCTCCCAATCCCTGCCACTGAAAAATATCCCCACAGCGTGATGCTGCCACCACCATGCTTCACTGTAGGGCTGGTGCCAGGTTTCCTCCTTTGCATTCAGGCCAAAAAGTTCAATCTTGATTTCATCAGACCAGATAATCTTATCTCATGGTCTGAGAGTCCTTTAGGTGACACTTGGCAAACTCCAAGCGGGCTGTCATGTGTCTTTTACTGAGGAGTGGCTTCCGTCTTGACACTCTACAATAAATGCCTGATTGGTGGAGTGATGCAGAGATGGGAGAACCTTCCAGAAGGAACCCCATCTCCACAGAGGAACTCTGGAGCTCTGTCAGAGTGACCATCGGGTTCTTGGTCACCTCCCTGTCCAAGGCCCTTCTTCCCTGATTGCTCAGTTTGGCCAGGCAGCCAGCTCTAGGAAGAGTCTTGGTGGTTCCAAACTTCTTTCATTGAAGAATGATGGAGGCCACTGTGTTCTTGGAGATCTTCAATGCTGCATTTAGTTTTTTGGTACCCTTTCCCAGATCTGTGCCTTGACGTAATCCTGTCTCGGAGCTCTACAGACAATTCCTTCGACCTCGTGGCTTGGTTTTTGCTCTGACATGCACTGTCAACTGTGGGAGCTTCTATATACAGGTGTGTGCCTTTCCAAATCATGTCCAATCAATTTAATATAGGATAATCAATGGAAACGGGATTCACCTGAGTTTAATTTCAAGTCTCATAGCAAAGGGTCTGAATACTAATGTAAATAAGGTATTTCTGTTTTTAAAAGTTTAATACAAAAATGTATAAAAACCTGTTTTCACTGTCATTGTGTGGATTCATGAGAATAAAAAAAAACGATTTTATAGTAAGGCTGTAATGTAACAAATATGGAAAACATTTCTGTCATTTCCTGTCTGTCCCCCTCTCTTTTCTCCCATATCTCCCTCACCCTCTTTCTCTTTGTCCTTCTCTCTCTGTTTGTTCTCCCTCCCGCCTCTTTCTCTTGGTCCTTCTCTCTCTGTTTGTTCTCCCTCCTGACTCTTTCTCTTTGTCCTTCTCTCTCTGTTTGTTCTCCCTCCCGCCTCTTTCTCTTGGTCCTTCTCTCTCTGTTTGTTCTCCCTCCTGACTCTTTCTCTTTGTCCTTCTCTCTCTGTTTGTTCTCCCTCCCGCCTCTTTCTCTTGGTCCTTCTCTCTCTGTTTGTCCTCTCTCTCTCTGTCCTCAGTCTCTCTGCAGGACATTAACATGAAGAAGGCATTTAAGAGCAGTACCGCCCAGGACCAGCAGGTGGTGTCCACGAGGAGCGTGCCCATCCCTGTCAAGGAGATGTACAACCTGAGTGATAAACCTCCACCGCTCAACATCCTCTCCAAATATAGGTGGTTTATCTCCCCCTCCCTTTCTATGATCTGTCTAACCTCTCTACTACCCAGGGCAGTGTAAACCCAGAGTCAAATACCTCACCAGATCTGTCTAACCTCTCTACTACCCAGGGCAGTGTGTGCCACAGGAGGCTGCTGGGGGGAGGATGTGTCATAATAATGTCCGGAACAGAGCAAATGGAATGGCATCAACACCTTCAAACCATGTTTGATGTATTTGACACCATTCCACTAATTCCGTTCCAGTCATTACCATGAGACCGTTATCCCAAATTAAGGTGCCACCAACCTCCTGTGGCATAAACCCAGAGTCTCATAATGGAATGTTGTGGACTTCATTTCCCATAAACCCTGAGCTGTGTTTGCCCTGTAGGGATGACCACAAGGAGGGGCTGAAGTTCTACACTGACCCCTCCTACTTCTTCAACCTGTGGAGAGAAACAATGCTGCAGGACACAGAGGACAAGAGGAAGGAGAAGAGGAAGAACAAAGTAAAGTCTAAAGTTATCTATCTTTCTTTCATTGTATCTCTTCCTCCTCCGTCTCCACTAATATGTGTCTCCTCCCAGGAGCAGAAGCGTTGTGTGGACGGGACGTTGCAGAGGGAGGTGAAGAAGGTGCGTAAGGCTCGGAACCGTCGCCAGGAGTGGAATATGTTGGCCCTGGATAAGGAGCTGAGGCCTGACCACCGCCACACACACTCGCTCCACCAGGGGCCCACCTCCGAGGGATCACTGTCCCCTGAGATGAGGTCAGTCATCACACACGTACATACATATGAGATGAGGTCAGTCATCACACACGTACATACATATGAGATGAGGTCAGTCACCACACACGTACATACATATGAGATGAGGTCAGTCACCACACACGTACATACATATGAGATGAGGTCAATGAAAAGTTTACGCATGAACACATTTGCATTTATAACATAATGTATGAAATGTAAAGAAGTATGGAGTAATTACTTTTCTGTATAGATGATTACCCACTTAGGGTGTTTCCCCAGTGCTGTGCTAGTTTAGTCTCCCTCTGCTGTTCAGGGAGAATTTAGCCCTCTGCTGGCCATGCTGTAACCTTTTCTCTCTCCTAGGGGTCTTGGGCCTGATCACATGGACCACCACCACTACCCTAACTCAACCAACCATGCTGGTCACGCCTACACATACTCCGGCCCACCCCCGAGTCTCCTGGCTGCTCAGCTGGCTGCCCAGGGACATGCCACCCTGGACAAGGACTATAGGGGAGCCACCCTGGGTCGCCCCCACGATGCTCCACCCCCTCCTCCACCCACTGAGAACATGAACGGATCTCTGCCCCCTGTGGACTACAGGTCAGCAAGTGCACAGACACACATACATAAACACCCTGGCAGACAGACAGACATGTGTGAATGCACACTCAAATAAACATTAAAACGTGCACACAGACAAATCCATGTGCACTCTTTTGTTGTCACTCTAGGGTTTGGTTGAGTCTTGTGTCTGATCTGATGACGAACAACAGGCTTAATTCTCTCTGGGACTAATCTTTAGGGTTATACTGTCACCCATACAAACCGAGTACAGCCCTGGTACACTCAACTGCCTTGGTCTTGGCACGACTCCCCTATAAACTCTGTGAAAATAATGGCATCCTGTTATTCATTCTTCTTCAGTTGTCAGAGGATGTTTAGTGTGACATCGCTATAAGTGAGATGTTTTTGTGGAGAGGCAGATAAACAAGATACTTTCAATTTCTGAAATGATTATGATGATTAATACAGTATAATGCTTCATGCCCACGGTCTCACTTTGTCCCTTCTCTCCTCTCTTCTCTTTCTTTCTCTGTCTCGCTCTCTCCCTCTCTTCCTCTCTACCTTCTCTCCCGCTCTCTTTCAGTATGATGGAGGGATATGGAAACGGTCCTCCTCCCACTCCTCTCATGCCATCAGCACAATCTGCCTTTGCCACGCCCCCTGGAGGACCACTTCCTCCTCCAGGACCAGTGGGATCAGCCGGTGGCTATGCCCCGACCCCACCACCACTCACTGGGTCTCTGGTGGCTCCACCTCCCCCTATACCTCCGCCCCCTCCTCCAGGCTCCTCCTACTCTACCACTCCCAAGATGTCCTCCGTGCCCCACATTGCCCAACCTGTTAATGATGCTCGTAGTGATTTGCTGGCTGCCATACGCATGGGTAAGTGTGTGCATCTCTATCTAACCCTGTGTGTCTCTGTGGCAGGGGTATTCAGTCTGTCTGTGTCTGACTAACTTGACTGGGGGCTGATTTTGCATCGCCTGGTGCCCCGGGTGGGTGGATATTTAACTTTGGGACCAATGGAATGGCCAAAAATGAGCAAACTGCGCTCACCCGGTGCCCCGGGCCATGCCTTTTCTGACTGACTGACTGACTGGCTTACTGACTGGCTTACTGACTGTGTCTAACTGTCTCTCTCCCTGGCTGTAGGTATCTAGTTGAAGTGTGTCTAACTGTCTCTCTCCCTGGCTGTAGGTATCTAGTTGAAGTGTATCTATCGGTCTCTCTCCCTGGCTGTAGGTATCCAGTTGAAAAAGGGTCAGGAGCAGCAGGAGCAGCAGGCAAAGAGGGAGCCTGTAGGGAACGATGTGGCCACCATCCTGTCCAGACGCATCGCCGTTGAGTACTCCGACTCCGAGGACGACTCCGAGTTGGAGGAGAACGACTGGTCTGACTAACACACACACACACACACACACACTCTCTCTCACTCAAAAGCTGAAAAGCACATGCACGTGCACGTTCACATCCACAAACTAAGACCCAGTAAAAGGTATGTGTATGAACACATGAACATAAGCTAACATTCACATATACAGACTCATACACTCCCTCGTGTCGTAGGTATGTTTGTACAGTAAATAAGCTGGGTGATCCTTGGTCACATGTAGCACTGCTGGGAGATCAGGCTCCTGCATCAGCTGCTGAAGGATTCACAACTGGAACGCTAGGGTTGAATTCAAGATTCATACTGTCATGTTCAGCTGCTATACAGACACTAACTGCAAACCAACGTTCAATTCAAAACTATTACATTAACATTTAAGAATTCTCATGCAACTCTCTGGGCATCTTGAATAACCCCAGGAGACCACAGTGTCTCTGTATAATATGTTATCCATAATAACACTAGTAAAGCCCTGTTTGTGTTGGGGACTTATCTCATGTATGGTAACTATCTTAAGGGCGTCACTTGGAGAAACAGCAACCTCCCCTTGGACAGAAAATCTACTTGTCTTTTCTAATGTTTTTACTCAAACACTTATTAATAGTTAATCTGGGAAGCGACAAGCTTTTAATGTGTAGATTATAGCAACTGGAGGAAAAGAAGTCAGAGTGGACTGCGGTGGTCAGGGTAGCGTTCAGGAGGAACAAAAAGGAGACAATGTTTTTAAAGCATTTCCCAACTGTTCCTTCTGAACAACACCTGAGAGTGAGGCTGTATTCCATCAACCGCACTAACAATGTAGACCAGATATATGTTGAGAGTTAAGCCAATGCGGGTTCTCTCTGAACATTCATGGAGCGCCACTTTCTCCTCAATAGCCATTTCTAAGTGATAATTAAAGCTTCCACATTGTGCTGTTTACTGTTGATAGTTTTCACAGTGAAAGCAGATGTGCAATTTGTTGACTTGAATACACATTATCCCCAATGCTAATCAATAAAAAAATCTGTTAAATTCACTGCTCTGTTTTGCTTGATTACAGTGGGTCATTTCATAGGGAACTGTCAGAGGCGCTCTCGTTTTGGTACATCACAACGATTCATTAATAAAGTTCTATATGGGTGCCAACATGGTGGCTGTGGTAAAACCTGGCCTAACTCTATATATGTGACTGATGTAGACTATTGACTGGGCATCTTCCTAAGTGGTACTCAAGAATGGATATTGAAACGTAGCTGGAGTGTGTGGTAAGAGCGTCTGATTGGAGATCATAGAGATATGAGTGAAAGGAAGCTTAATGAATAACATCTGAGACTATGATCGCTTAGTGATGTCTAGCAAAGATTTGGAAGCTGAAAAATAGATTGGATTGGGTTTAGGGTTGTCATGGTTATTTTTTGTAAAAATCTGTAACCTTTGAACTCTGACCTTGAGAACAAATATGAAAATGGATATTCACAATGTTGTCTGCGTTTCTTTTACTGGCGTACCGTTGTCAGGAGACAACATGGTCCTGATGGTGACACAGCAGTTTCCATGGTAACAGTACAGTTTAGAAGGAAGCCACCATGGGAGCAGAGCCAGTGGATTCAGAGTGAACAAAACAAACCAACACAGGCTTGTGTTTTTAATGCACAGCACATTATTTTAATACAAAATTAACAACATCTCTCAATTCGGTAAACTAACCAAAGCAACAAAAAATTACATCTAACACCTTGAAAAAATACACACCACGTTCACACGTCTTACAATATCTCAGTTAGTGCATGTTGATTATCATTTATAGTTTTCATTTTGCAGATACTTAATTTGTTGTGCCATTTTTTTGTCCAACAACATAAAGTGCATTTCACATTTAAAACAACGCATGAGTCTACACAAGATGCTGTTACTGTAGCATCCCTCCCCATTCTCAGCCATTGAGGAGTTAAAAGACTTGTAATTTAGCTCTGGATCGGGGTACCAAACCACATAATTCACCTACAACTCTTGAAACCCCACCGGTAACACTAGAAACTCCTCCAACCACATGAAAGTTCATTCCTCTGTACAATCAAAATGACACTTTTCTGTGCGATTACACTGCACAATACTTGAACATTAAGTAAATATGCTATCCAAACAGTAAAGTACCATATCCACACACCAGTGCTTCCTTTGTCTACTCAAGAATGTGAAGCCCTTGTTTGCACCTATCCCAACTACGAAAGCTCACCTAGAGCCTTGAACGATTGACATTACTGTACATGAGAGAACATTAAAAAAATAAGGGAAGCACGGTTTCATTTCTGTCCCTAGCCCTTAGCTCATTGGTCCGGCACATCCTCAAGATTTTTGATAGGTGAAAGTACTGCGACAGCTCCACCTAGCCCTCCAACAGGCTAAGTAAAGTGTAAGCCATACTTCTTTCACCTCTCCAGACTTTGCAGATCTGCCTAAAGAAGGGTGAGGGATTGGGGGAAGGGGCTAGGGATTGAAATGTAAACAGGCTTTAGAAAACCGTAATTGGGAGTGAAATGTGATGTCACTCAAAATTGGTGCACCTGAGCCCCCCTTGGACTCTGGCGTAGGTAGCACCATACGTGATGTCATAACACCCCTATAAAAAGATATGCATGCTATATCTACAGAATCTAATTGGTCAACAGGCTGCCACATTAAATAAACAATGTATATTTACCAATACATTCAGAAGAGGCTCTACAGCGCATTAAAATACAAGATACTTTAGATAAATCAGAATTCAGGCGTGTCAACGCTAGAAAAAAATATAGAAACTTTCACTAAATATAACAAAATAGATTATTCATCAAAGGTAAAGGACATGTCTTCTTGGCTTTGTTGGTCTGTGAAGAGCCACAAGAACTTGTGATACCTGGCTCTATGACAGGAGCTCTTATTCCATCAGTCACGTGACGTCATTGCCTTAGCCCCACACTACTGCTCAGGGTCAGCCGCTGCATACCTCCACTATTCAGTTCAACACATCAGGAACTATCCTTCTCTTCGTCATTCCTCTGGTGGAATTTGTGTGATGAGGCCGCTTCTCTCAGAATGATGGGAAGACTGGCAGCCATTTCCCCTGAGGTGAAAGGGTCACGCAGAAAGTAAATCCTCAGATCTACTGTCCCCATGGAGACAGCTATACAGTAGGTCTGTGCTTCTGATCACAAACACACACACACACACACACACACACACACATACACACATCATACTAAAATGCACACACTCAGAGGCCATGCAACTCATATGCACAGAAAGATTTTCCTTAATCACAGACGCTTAATATGTTCACAAAGGCAGATGCAACTGAAAACCGGTGAGATATTTTCTCACAAGAGTCCGGGTTTCATTCAATGTAAGATATTGAAGACGACCGTAGCCAGAGAATACAGCAGTAGATTCAGATCAAAGGAGGCAGTGACATTGTAATGAGTGATGACAGAATACTGGACGGTGGCAGTCAGTATCCTGTCCCATTCACATTTTCAAAAACAAAACACACAAGTCAAAATCTAATTTCCCATTTGGAGAAATCACACACGGCACAAGTATTGGGGAAGTTCAGAGTCCTTTTCGGCCTGGTCGTATAAGGACTCTGCTTGGAAATCGTAGATAAGGGCTGTTGTCCTTGTATATCATCATGCTGGTCATGCTGCTGGGAAGAGGCTGTTATTGCCAATGATGTTTATAAACCCTGGATTGCGGATGCTATGTATTGGCCATTGAGAGGCTTTGAAGCCACCGGTCGGCCATATTGGCCCTCCCCAGTAGCAGCAGTCCTCCATAGAAATGAATGGAATTCTACAGAATTATTTCAATTACATGTTTCAAGGACAAAATGACATGCATTTAAGTATTTGTTTTGTCGTAGAGGGGACTGTATTTTTAAATATTTTATGTTTAGCTCACATATTTTAAATTATGCATGAAGGTGTCTGTAATATAATAGACTTATCAGACACTAATGTAGACATTAATAAATGCATTTCTATGTCTTCCTAAATATTTTTTACACTGGAGGGGGAGTACCAAGATGGCTGCGCGGTGGCTTCAATACAACGCCTCCTGTTAGTCATCCAGGGCTTATACACATCATTGCTTATTGCTGACAGAGTATTGCTATCGGTCCATGAAGTAACTAACACTTAGTTGTTGCTGCTGGCTGATATGACAGGGCAGAATGAGGACCTAGGGCCGATTGACCCTCATCAACAAGCAATGTGTGAAGGGCGATGCTGTAACAGCATTAAGAACAACCATAAGATCACTCCACAGCTAGCTTGACATGTCGCTGATGGTGCTATCGAATTAGATATATTCCGATAGCTCAAATGGCTGGCATGTTGTCAAAGACGGCGGCGGTCATGTGTGCTAGCAAAGCAGAAGTCTTGGGTTTGCGCCTCGGTGTGAGCCGAATCAGGAGGAAGTGGTACTTGCTAGGAAAGCAGCGCAACGTCCATAACAGTGGTGCCGTGATCCGCAGTAGGGCTCAGCTCCAAGGCCGGGTTGTTAGCTATGAAGCGAGTTTAGAAGGGGTGAATGTATTAAGGATGTGTACCCGTCAGCTCACTCCACAGCTATCGGCTTAGATATTTTCCGATAGCTCAAACGGTTGTCAAGGAGGGTGGTCACGTGTGCTAGCAAGGCAGAGGTCCTGGGTTCAAGCCTCATTATGAGCTGAATCAGAAGGAAGTTGTTGGTACTCGCTAGGCAAGCAGCAAGCATGACGTCCACACCGCTGGCTATGATCAAGGGAAGGTGATACCTAGTCTGAATTCCTTCAACCGAACTGTATTTAACCCAACCGCTCTAAATCAGGGGGTGATGTTGACTGGCTTCTGTCAGCCACGGTAAGGAAGTGGATCCAGGAGGCAGGAGACATCCATAGCTGGAAGAACAAGACGTGTCACTGCTCTCCTCTCTTGTTATCCAAAGATTAAAACATTTAAAATAAATACACTTATTGTACCATGTTCTGTCACATAGATGATTGATAATCAACACTCTATTACTTTGTGGATGTCCATCCCCATTTCGTATAATATGTTACGAATTACAATTTGTATTATATGTTACGAAGTTGCAAATGTACAATATGTCACAAATTTGCTAAATGTATAATATGTTCCTAATTCCAGCTAGGCTAGTGGTTAGTGGTTAGGTTAAGTTAAGGAGTTAGGTTAAAGGGTTAAGGTTAGGGTTAACTAAAAGGGCTATGGTTAGGATTAGGTGATGGGTTAGCTAACATGCTAAGTAGTTGGAAATTAGCTAAAAAGTAGTAAGTAGTTGAAAAGTTGCTAATTAGATAAAATGCTGAAGGTGTCAGTGATGATATCAAACTTGCAGTCTTTGAGTTAAGGCTGTCTTATGTAACCAAACATAACATATCACACAAAATGGAGTATCTTGGATTTACATATAGAATAATACACAATGGTCTGAGACCTGGTTGCAATATCAGGGGAAATGGTATTCATTTAAAGTCCTATGCTTCATACACCTCGTGCTGTGTAGTCCGCTGGCCCCAAGGCCGCCATCCCACTTCTGACAACAATGTAGCAAAAAGAGGAAGCTGGAAGCAAACCCGGGTATCTGGCGTAAAACGCAAACACCCCACACATAGTGCCAATATGGTTAACATGCTTGGTGGTAATTGTAACTTGGCTCATATAGCGAGGATCCCACAATACGTTCAGTTTCAACAGCTCCCAGCCGGTCTAACTGTCTGCTTGGTCTGCAGAGGGAACATTTCACTCTCCTCTACTTTCAAGAGAAGTCAGCCTACTTAACGTGCGTAAAATACAGAATGAGTTAGTTATGAGAATTGAGCTGTTTATGTATGAAGAAGCGACTGGATAAAACGGAGATAAAAAGATCAAACCCATAGGTCTTATCATAATCTAAGGGCATTTGGCACGCGCAAGGGGTAGGGCAATAAGGGTACTTATCTTCTGGAGGCTGTTGTCACCTCGGGATGTAGAGCAAACAGAACATCATAATACATTCTCACACGTGAAATGGGGAGAGATGGAGATTGAAAGATGGATGGGAGGGAAGATAAGCGCCCGCTCTCCTCCTCCTCGGCTTGGTTTCTTTACTCGGTGTCTGCAGAGGACGCAGGGCGCGCGGATCACAGAGCGCCGGGGCTATTTTTAGCCTCTCGCGGTTGTTTAGCTTTCAAAGCACGTTCAGAGTGCAGCAGCGAGATGAGATGCTCTAGCCGCAGCCCGGCTTCGTTGTAGGGAACCGTCTGCATCTTGATCATCGCCCCCTTTTGCTCATCACTCCCTCCACTACTCCTCTCGCTCTCCCTCTCTGTCCATGGGACACATGGATTTCCTTTTTGCACACACACGAGCTTTTTAACTTGTGGGACAAGTTTAAACAGTCTAGAATAATCTCTCAATCCTTTTATGGAGGGAAAAAAGCGCGCATCATTAAAAGCGGCTAAAACTATGTAATCTACATTTGCTGCAGCGCCATGCGGCCATCCTTTCCCAGTCATCTGCAGAACACCTCGTGGCACGTAAACCCAACGGTGGTGTGGAGGGGGGATGGTACACCTATGGTGGCAGCAGTCAGATCATGTGATGTTGTTTTATATTTAAACGGGGAAGACGGAAGATAGAGAAGGTCGGACAGTAGTACAGTAGGCATACAGTACACTTTTGTACCAAATCCTCCACCCTATACTCAAAGATATATACTGTATGTATCTGCCTCTACTTATCCCTCCACCTCCCCTTCTCCTGCTGCTGCCTCCATCCTTCACTGGATACAGCCCAGCCATGGAGACACAGAGCCATGCAGTAGACCCAGCATGAGCCCTGCCTGCCTGCCTTCCTCTGCCCAGGGCACCTCTCTCCTTCCCTCCCAGGGCCTGGGTCTGTGTCAGACGTGGCTGGGGGTCCGTGCCCTGTGGGTCACCCTGGCCGGTATACAGCCACAACACACCAGCCACAGAGCCTGCTGGATCTCCTGGTTCCTGAAGGCGTAGATCACTGGGTTGATGACTGAGTTGTAGGTTGCGGGCACCAGGGTGGCATAGGTGTAGAGAGGTGGGTACGTGTAGTCGGCGACGAGGGAGTAGACGGTGAAGGGCATCCAGCAGGCGGCAAACGTCCCCAGGATGATGGCCAGTGTGGAGACGCCCTTCCTGGTGGTGACGTAGTGGGGCGAGGTGGACAGGAAGTGATGCTGCAAGGCGATCTGGTGGGCGTGGTGCATGACGATCTTACAGATCTGCACGTACAGCTGCAGCATGAGGCCGAACAGCAGGAGGAAGGATACGGATAGCACCACCACGTTGTTCTTAGTCAGCGGGCGCACCACGCTGCATGTCGACTCCTCCGCCAGGCAGTTCACCCCCGTGACGGGAAGTAGGCCCAGACAGAGAGACAGGCCCCAGAGGAGGACCAGCATGGTGTAGGTGAAGGCGGCAGTGCGCTCTGAGTTGTAGGTCAGGGCGTAGTAGAGTGACAGGTAACGGTCTATGGTGATGGCCAGCAGGCTGAAGACGGAGGCTGAGAAGGAGGCCACCACCAGACCAACAGTCAGCAACTGGGCCGAGTCAGACCTCAGCAGGTAGGCCAAGGTGAAGTGGAGCACCAGGCCCAGACCAGCCAGGAGGTCAGCCAGGGCCAGGCTGCCGATCAGCAGGAACATGGGGGCTCGGAGAGACGGGTTCTGCCAGATCACCAGTACCACCAGGGCGTTCTCACAGGCGATGAGAGTCCCTGAGGAGCACAGCAAGATGTCCCAGGGGTTGACCAGGAGAGGGGGCACCGGGGGAAAGGAGTCCAGAGGGGAGTAGGTGGCATTGTCCGTGAATCCGTCTCCGCTGCTGGACCAGGCTGTGGGGTCAGGGGTCAGCCAGCTGGGGGTGACCAACGCCTTGTATGCGTCACTCATTGTGCCCCCCGTCTGGAAACACACACATATTACTAGTGTTTATAAGAGGTCACACACACACACCTGTTGATGCATGCACCAAACACACACACACACATGTCAAAATTCACACACACACATTGCAGACACAAACTTAAGAAGCCACACAGAGATGAGCGCTCACACATAAGATCATATTTTGATAGAGGACTATAGTAGCCTAGACATTATCCCTCTACCCACATTTCATGCCTTATTTTTAATACAGCAACAAGAGATCACTCAGCCTGATTATAATCTAAAGTGTATTGTACCCTATCTGGTATGAATTGAAAGAACAATACACAGTTGCCTATACTTGCTATAGTCATTGTGGTATGGAGCAGTTTTGTGGCAGATTGTGTAGACTACTCATCAACAGGCTCCATATAAAGTCTTTCGAAATTGGCCTACTATCATAACCAATCATAAATTGATATTAGGCCCAATTCTGAAAACCACACAATGTAGGAATATGAACCCTAAATGACATGCAGTTTGCGCTATGCACACATTCGATTGTACATGTAACTCACCCCACCACAAGAGGAAATGGTCCCGATAGCCTCTTCTTCGCCACAACCCGTAGATGCTTGGAATAACGCAAAACAGACAATTTCAGCATCCTAGTCCTTTGTGGTGCTCCTCTCTTACCTTCTCATGTGTCTCAACATTGGGCCTAATAATATTGAATCACCTTTGGTTTTCCCCAAAACCCCTCCAGGTTGCATTAACAATAGCCTTGGTTGCATTGTATGAACAATTTTCCTCAAATAGACCGCCCGTCCATTAATTAATTAATTAATTCATCCATGTATCCACCACTATTAACATGCCTACCTTGACTCCGTGGTGCGGCGTAAGGCTAGATAAAAGTGCGTCCTTGCTGTATTTCCATTATAGGCTATTGATAACGATGGCGGCAGGTGCGGAGCCCGGATCAGATGAAGATGCAGCACTGTTGCACCGGGGGGTGGATGGGTCTTTACTGAAGCACAGAGGGAGAGCAGGGAAAGCGGAGCAGAGGCTTTACAGGAGCATTGCTGTGGACTGCGGCTGTGCAGCGAGCGGGGGTGTGGAAAAGGAGGAGCGCTGCTCTCTAACGGGCCAGACTCCGAGACGCGTACTGTTTGTTCAAACCCCCCACGGGAGGACGAGACAGCAACAGCTCAATACCAGGAGGACCTACTCATCTGTCAGCGCCCATTGCTCAAGGACAGAGACTGATAGGAGTGTTGTATAGGCACAGGACCTTCATCCGTTCAAAGGCTAAATGGACTGGAAACAGGTGAGAAAAAACCCCACATTTTATTTCTTTAATTTGGAGAAGGGTAGGCAGACTAGGAATAGTATTACATCAATGTATGTAAATTACACTATATCTGATGATCTTGAAGTGATTAATAAGGAAATGCACTCTTTCTACAGTTCACTATATCAATCTCATCTTTCAGAAAGCGACTTAGATTCCTTTTTTGATTCGGTTAATAACTATGTTGGCCTGTAGAAGTAAGGTTTAAGAAACTCAGTGATTCTGATATATATTACTGAGTTGGACCAAGCCATTAAACAAATGCCCATAGGTAAATCTCCTGGACCAGATGGCCTGACTCCTGAATTCTATCAACATTTTTGGCTTGATATTAGATAGTTATTGCTTTCGGTCTACAAAGAGGGTATTGCTAATGCTATCTTACCTCCATCTTTGAGACAGGAACTAATAGTTAATATACCCAAACCAATGAAGGGCTCTCTTTACCTGGGCAATTGGAGACCAATCACGTTGTTGGCAACTGACTATAAGTTACTAGCCCATGTCTATGCCAATAGGCTGAAAAAAAGGCCTTGATGATATACAGTTAAAGTCGGAAGTTTACATACACCTTAGCCAAATACATTTAAACTCGCAATTCCTGACATTTAATTCTAGTAAAAATTCCCTGTTTTAGGTCACCACCACTTTATTTTAAGAATGTGAAATGTCAGAATAATAGTAGAGAAAATTATTTATTTCAGCTTTTATTTCTTTCATCACATTCCCAGTGGGTCAGAAGTTTACATACACTCAATTAGAATTTGGTAGCATTGCCTTTAAATTGTTTAACTTTGTTCAAACGTTTTGGGTCTCCCACAATAAGTTGGATTAATTTTGACCCATTCCTCCTAACAGAGCTGGTGTAATTGAGTCAGGTTTGTAGGCCTCCTTGCTCGCACACACTTTTTCAGACCAGAGGACATTTCTCCAAAAAGTACGTTCTTTGTCCCCATGTGCAGTTGCAAAACGTAGTCTGGCTTTTTTTATGGCGGTTTTGGAGCAGTGGCTTCTTCCTTGCTGAGCGGCCTTTCAGGTTATGTCGATATAGGACTCGTTTTACTGTGGATATAGATACTTTTGTACCAGTTTCCTCCAGCATCTTCACAATGTCCTTTGCTGTTGTTCTGGGATTGATTTGCACTTTTCACACCAAAGTGCGTTCATCTCTAGGAGACAGAATGCGCCTCCTTCCTGAGCGGTATGACGGCTGCGTGGTCCCATGGTGTTTATGCTTGCATACTATTGTTTGTACAGATGAATGTGTACCACGTGTATCTGTGAAATTGATAAATAAAAGATAGTGTTGTGCGCATCCCCCATGTGTGTGTGTCGGCCTATCTTTTTTTAAAAAGTAACTGTCCATTGTTTCCAGATTTCTATGAAATACGACCTATGATTAATGACAGTAAGAGTTTAATAGTTTTCCTTCCAAAATGTTTAATTAAATATGTTAAAAAGCAGCTTTTCTGTGTTGGAATGGTGTGGGTGTTCCCCAACAACATCATTAATGGTGTGGGTGTTCCCCAACAACATCATTAATGGTGTGGGTGTTCCCCAACAACATCATTAATGGTGTGGGCGTTCCCCAACAACATCATTAATGGTGTGGGTGTTCCCCAACAACATCATTAATGGTGTGGGTGTTCCCCAACAACATCATTAATGGTGTGGGTGTTCCCCAACAACATCATTAATGGTGTGGGTGTTCCCCAACAACATCATTAATGGTGTGGGTGTTCCCCAACAACATCATTAATGGTGTGGGTGTTCCCCAACAACATCATTAATGGTGTGGGTGTTCCCCAACAACATCATTAATGGTGTGGGTGTTCCCCAACAACATCATTAATGGTGTGGGTGTTCCCCAACAACATCATTAATGGTGTGGGTGTTCCCCAACAACATCATTAATGGTGTGGGTGTTCCCCAACAACATCATTAATGGTGTGGGTGTTCCCCAACAACATCATTAATGGTGTGGGTGTTCCCCAACAACATCATTAATGGTGTGGGTGTTCCCCAACAACATCATTAATGGTGTGGGTGTTCCCCAACAACATCATTAATGGTGTGGGTGTTCCCCAACAACATCATTAATGGTGTGGGTGTTCCCCAACAACATCATTAATGGTGTGGGTGTTCCCCAACAACATCATTAATGGTGTGGGCGTATACCAGTCATAATTAAAAATATTGATGCAAGTAGACAGAATGATGACATCATCCTCTATGAGGAAATAGAAAGTATTTTTGAAATGGTCTGTTTGAGGTGGGGTTTAGGTATTTTTTCTCAAAGGTATGCTTTGGCTACAAATACAAGTAGGCCATAGGACGAGTCAACAACCTTATTTGGGTGTAAGTCAACAGAATATTAACTTTTAAAAGTTTGAATTTTACTGGTCAGTTACTTTAGACAGAAAGATGACTTCAAAATAGAGGATAATGCCCCTGGACATTGTTAAATAAAATAAATAAACATTGACTCTGTACCGGTACCCCCTGTATATAGCCTCCACATTGACTGTGTACCCGTAACCCCTGTATATAGCCTCCACATTGACTCTGTACCGGTACCCCCTGTATATAGCCTCCACATTGACTCTGTACCGGTACCCCCTGTATATAGCCTCCACATTGACTCTGTGCCGGTACCCCCTGTATATAGCCTCCACATTGATTCTGTACCAGTTCCCCCTGTATATAGCCTCCACATTGACTCTGTACCGGTACCCCCTGTATATAGCCTCCACATTGACTGTGTACCCGTACCCCCTGTATATAGCCTCCACATTGACTGTGTACCCGTACCCCCTGTATAAAGCCTCCACATTGACTGTGTACCGGTACCCCCTGTATATAGCCTCCACATTGACTCTGTACCGTAACACCCTGTATATAGCCTCCACATTGACTGTGTACCAGTACCCCCTGTATATAGCCTCCACATTGACTGTGTACCCGTACCCCCTGTATATAGCCTCCACATTGACTGTGTACTGGTACCCCCTGTATATAGCCTCCACATTGACTCTGTACTGGTACCCCCTGTATATAGCCTCCACATTGACTCTGTACTGGTACCCCCTGTATATAGCCTCCACATTGACTCTGTACCAGTACCCCCTGTATATAGCCTCCACATTGACTCTGTACCAGTACCCCCTGCATATAGTCTCCACATTGACTCTGTACCAGTACCCCCTGTATATAGCCTCCACATTGACTGTACCAGTACCCCCTGTATATAGCCTCCACATTGACTCTGTACCGGTACCCCCTGTATATAGCC
Source organism: Oncorhynchus clarkii lewisi (assembly GCF_045791955.1). NCBI lineage: Eukaryota > Metazoa > Chordata > Actinopteri > Salmoniformes > Salmonidae > Oncorhynchus > Oncorhynchus clarkii. The sequence continues at coordinate 15,447,681 of NC_092157.1, read as the reverse complement.
TCCACATTGACTCTATACCAGTACCCCCTGTATATAGCCTCCACATTGACTCTGTACCAGTACCCCCTGTATAAAGCCTCCACATTGACTCTGTACCGGTACCCCCTGTATATAGCCTCCACATTGACTCTGTACTGGTACCCCCTGCATATAGCCTCCACATTGACTGTACCAGTACCCCCTGTATATAGCCTCCACATTGACTCTGTGTACCTCCACATTGGTACCCCCCCTGTATATAGCCTCCACATTGATTCTGTACCATGTACCAATACCCCCTGTATATAGCCTCCACATTGACTCTGTACCGGTACCCCCTGTATATAGCCTCCACATTGACTCTGTACTGGTACACCCTGTATATAGCCTCCACATTGACTCTGTACCGGTACCCCCTGTATATAGCCTCCACATTGACTCTGTACCGGTACCCCCTGTATATAGCCTCCACATTGACTCTGTACCGGTACCCCCTGTATATAGCCTCCACATTGATTCTGTACCATGTACCAATACCCCCTGTATATAGCCTCCACATTGACTCTGTACCGGTACCCCCTGTATATAGCCTCCACATTGACTCTGTACTGGTACACCCTGTATATAGCCTCCACATTGACTCTGTACCGGTACCCCCTGTATATAGCCTCCACATTGACTCTGTACCGGTACCCCCTGTATATAGCCTCCACATTGACTCTGTACTGGTACCCCCTGTATATAGCCTCCACATTGACTCTGTACCAGTACCCCCTGTATATAGCCTCCACATTGACTCTGTACCAGTACCCCCTGCATATAGTCTCCACATTGACTCTGTACCAGTACCCCCTGTATATAGCCTCCACATTGACTGTACCGGTACCCCCTGTATATAGCCTCCACATTGACTCTGTACCGGTACCCCCTGTATATAGCCTCGCTATTGTTATTTACTGCTGCTCTTTAATCATTTGTTATTCTTATCTCTTACTTTTTTTTTAGGTATTTTCTTAAAACAGCATTGTTGGTTCAGGGCTTGTAAGTAAGCATTTCACTGTAAGGTGAAATGCTTGCACCTGATGTATTCAGCATGTGTGACAAATAACATTTGATTTAAGTGCAGGGACAAGTTATGATTTGTTACCAGGCTGTGGTATCACCATGCAACAAGATCTCATGGTTTGACCAATTTTACTTTAGATTCCGACATTTGTCCACATTTCTCCAATGCCATGTTGACGCGGAGTGCTTCCTTCCTCATCCTAGCCCCCTGTGTTTTGCTATTCTGGGCATGTCTATTCGAACCATAATCTGTCAGCCACCTCCAGATTCTCATCCCTCTCTCTCTCTCATCCATCTTCTATCCACCCCTATTCCCTCAGTTCCTCTGTGCTTGAAGGCCTTCACTTTCAATCATTAATTGATTAAGTCTGTCTTCAGATATGTCTGTAGGTGGCTAGTCAGTAGACTCCTCTACACACCTGCCTGAGGTACAGTGTCCTAGAATCATCTAGCCCTGTTTTTGTTAAGGCAACCGTGGGTGGGCTGGGCTGCTTACATAGGCAGCATCATGACTGGAGGTGTGAATTCATTAAAAATACACTGCTGTTGTGCTGTTGCAGTATGAACCTGTAGTGACCAGGTAAAACCACTGAGGGGCAGTGCTGAGCAAGGATGAGTCATCAGTGTGCACCTGGGGGAGAGGAACCAGTCCATGAAAGTAGAACACACTCACAGCCTGTATCTATTATATTTTATTACATTTTTCTTTAAAACAGAAAATGACCATTTCACAACAGGTCGTCTTGAGCAAACCCTCACATAAACCTTGCCAACACCTACAAAACGGTATCAAAAGTGCACCATAGTGACAATACATTATCTTCTCAAGGACTTATATTTTTTTCCTATGATAATATCATCTTATTCTCCTCATATTGATACAAATACCACTCTGTACATGGTAGAAATACACGACCCAAGTGTCCCACACCTCCCCACTCTCCCTTCATGCAGTCAACTGGTCTGCTCTGACTAGGCCCCAGCCAGGCACCAAAGCAGAGTTGCAGTCTGAGGGAGTATGCAGACACCTGGCCGCTATTACAACACATGAATCATTAAATACCCACTCACCCCACACAAACCCCCATGCTATAACCATCGCCTCAGTCACACAACCTCTGTACAACCGTCATTAAACAGCTTTCCAACTCACAAAAAACTTTGATACAACGTCCACCGAACCTTTGACACAACTCCCTGTAGCAGCATCTCCAGCCTAAGTGACAGGGTGGGGGAAGGAGGGAGGTAGGTAGGAGGAAATGGAGGTAGGTAGGAGGAAGGGGAGGGAGGTAGGAGTGGGATGGGGGAGGGAGGGAGGGAGGAAGGGGGGGGGATAGGGGGGGACTGAGCCTGAGCTTCAGTAGGTGTGTAACACCACAGAGCGATTTACACTAGTATGGTCCACTAGTATGATCCTCAAATCCACTGAGAGGTACTGTCCTCTTCAGGGACAGTCAGTCTCTTGACTGATAGAATAGGATGTAGCCTGACTCAGAGTTCTTTGAGATCTCAGAGGTGAGGCCGTAGAACTCCTCTATGGCCTGGGCGTCTATCTTCTGCAGAGGGAAGGAGAGACAACACGGGTCAATGGGGTCACACAAAACACAAGGGCGCACCCATGCATGCTCACACACATCCTCGTGGGGACCTAACCCTAATCCTAACTCCTAAACTTAAAATAGCCTTTGTCCACGTGGACATGGGAAATGTCCCCACAAGTAAAGAAGAACCAACCTACACATACAACATCTTACCTCTACAATGTCATCATCAAACAGCAGCCAGAAGTCGTGACTCTTCACAATGGCGATGTAGTGTCCTCGGTTTGGACCACTGAAAACAAGACGACGAAGTCAGCAACGCACTCACAACCTTAAGGGTCAGTTAGAATACTTATAGACAACCTAGTAAACAACACTGACCTCCCACAATGCACCACGACGGCAACCAGGTCATAGAGCCTCTCGGGATTGGTTGCGTCTCCTGAGGTGTTGAAGAGGCGGAGCTCCAGGGGGAAGACAACACGATAGGACAGCTTGGTGTAACGCTGCAGCTGCTCCATGTACTTGAACCTCTTCAGGTGTAGAGCCAGGATCATAGGCAGCTTCTTCACACGCATCCTGGGGGAGGAGTCAATTACAGTGGACACACAACCTCACACAGCGATAAACACTGTCATCACAGAATAATACTTTTGTTTACTTTTGCAATGAACACAACACTGCCAACACCGACCTTTTGTGTGCCTCCTGTTTACTTCTACATTCTTCACAGTAGTACTTATACTCACTGCAGAGAGTCTCTGTGTTACTAAACCCCCTGGAGGGAGCGAAGGAGAGAAGGAGAGCGAGGGGTCAGAGTACTTGGAGTCACACGGAGCAAGAAGCAATACACAGGCCAGTCAATATGTAATGTGTTATTGTAGTCAGGTGTTCTTACCTGAGACAGTGTGTGATAGAGGTGTTCTGTTCCACGTCCACTGACAGGTCCAGGAAGTCTTCATCTTTGCTGCTGATCTGTAGGGAGAAAACAGCATGACTAGAGTCAGATGGAAACTTGATTTTGTCCATCTTTGTGCCAACAGAATTTGAGCCTTCTCTCTACAGCGTATCACCGACATGCATTGCATCCTGCTGACCACAACAACAACAGGGACATAACTAGTTGATGTGGGTGAGGGGCTTCAGACTCAGACGGTGTGTACCGTTTCACAGGTGAGGCAGCGGGTCTCGTTGGTGAGGGTTCCCTGGAAGATCTCATGGACCCAGGTGGAGGGAGGCGGGGCGTTGCTGTTGTTGTTCTGGGAGTCGAGCGAACCATTGGCCAGGCGGCCGTTGGTCTTGTCCTGCTTCCTCTCCTCCTGCAGCAGGTCAGCGATGGTGTTGAGCAGGTAGTTCAGGAACTCATGGGCATCCTGTTGCATGTAGTTGTCAAACAGCTCTGCAGAGGGAGATGGAGAGGAGAGGGGGAGAGGAGGTAGGTAGGGTACAAGGGAGACAGGGGAGAGGGTCTGTCCCCCCCCATCCCGAACTACAAGTATACCGTCTCCTGCTCACCATTCTCCTTGCGTAGGCGCGTGATGAACTTCTTGGGTGGTATGACTCCCACCTTTCTCTTCTGGTTGGCGATACTGTGGAACAGGTCGGCCAGGCAGGTCAGCAGGTTCTCCTTGCGTCGGGGCTGGCTGCGGTACGCCAAGATCTTCTCCCGGAACGGACGGCAGAAGTACAGCGCCTGCAGCACCGAGTTACAGTAGCACGTGTTCCCAAACTGGGGGCAAATACAAGGACAGATACAAAGAGAAAGGCAAAGAGCTGGACACACACACAATAACCATTTGCATGGATAAGGCACATGTGATCTGTAACAAAGATTATGCAGACATGTGCATGTGAACTACGGCACTCTCACTTACATTGACCAATCCGAAGTAGTGCTCGTTGACAGGGAACTGCTCTGAGCCAATCTCTTTCTCCAGAGCGGAGGCATTGGCGCCCTGTAATACAAAGTGCTGATATTTTTGGCATAGGTCGATGGGAGTGTGTACCGATCAATAGTTCCAAATGGAATTTCATATCCAATGCCAATAGCTGTCAGTGGGAGGGGGGGCAGAACAACTGTCATTCTTTGTTAATGGAACATGACCCTAACCATCAGAGGCTGTGAAAAAGCATAGCAACCAGGATTTCCTGAGTAGGCCTACATGGACAGAGGTTGGGTTTGATCATAAAAAATTAAATAAACTAAATGTATGATCCAAATGAATGAAGTCTGTCTGACAGGTTTGCCAAACTAAGTAGTTATCTTTGTAAACTGGGAATAATATGACAGCCAGTCAGTCTTGTCTAGCAGCTGATCATGTCGTCATCTGCTGTGTTCCAGAAATAGCTCGCGCTTCGGTAGAATTCAGAAAAGGGGGTTTACAGGAAGACAACTCACTGTATCGTCAGTCTCAATGTTAGATTTGACTAACTAACTACTGTAACTATCTGGAAATGCTGTCTAGCTAAATTAACATTCACATACAGGAAAAGCACAACTGTGAACAGAACTTTGTTAGGTTTGACATTGATCGTGGAGTTGAGTAAACTCAGCTAACAATTACGGAGTTATGTTGATTTAGTATTCAAATTGTGTCCAGTGTTGAAATGTCTTGACATCCACACTGCTTTACTGCAAAATGAACGCTCAAGCTAGCTAGCCTCGGTAACTAGTTAACCAGGTGCTGAAGCCGCAGAACTATGCAGTGCGGTCACAGTGGAGGAGGAGATAAACATCACTAATTAATGAAAGATCATACATAAACAGCCTACTAATATAACAAATTAAAGGCCTACGACATTAGTTCTCATAGCTAGCAATAGAACGTAAGACAAAAACAATGTGTCAGTGAAGCCAGGAAAACTGACTGGGCAGCAACAGAAAAGCAGACGATTTTAACCATCTTCCATGTCACGCAAGATAGTAACAACACAACCACGGTTGTCGTGCCACCCTCTCATCACTTTGCAATGTGTTTAGTAGTTGCCATTTACTCACCATGGTACAAAAAGAGGCAAATTTGGAAACTGTCATTAGGATTTCCATTCGCCCAACGCCATCTTCCACCCAATCACTGCGAGGAGGACTCCCTTGTGACAGGGCACACTGGACGGGCGATGGGAGCTCCGCTAGGTCTTAGAGGGTCATGTCTGGAAGCGATCCATCTTTTGTTAAATTAACAGATTAAGGAGAATACGGTAAAGGTTTGGAAAATATGTAGTTAGCTAAAATGCAACAAAAACAAAAAAAATCTACTTTTACGTTAATTTGACAAAAGCTCGATGATCCCTTCTAGCCGTGACCGTTTTAGCTCCGTGCAAGATAACCTCCATCCGATGTCCATGTTCTGTGGCGTAGATAATATAACATTCACAAATGTGCCCACATGAGCAATTCTGGACACACAGCTGTGTAGAGAATGACGACTGTAATTAATGTCAAACCAGAGTCAAACTCACTGAAACTTTGATCAGGCTTTTGAGACGAGAATCCAATTTACTTGTCAATATAACTGGCTGTCACGGTCAGCAGTTCATCAATCAATTATTTCGATAATGTACAAGCACAACAAAATCGGCATTATTTTAATAAATTTTGTTAACAAAAGTTAATCAGATGAGTCGTTCAGCAGTTCACTGACATGTACTGGTCATAGGACGCTTCACAGTGCCTCAACATTCCAAATAGGAAAGGAAGTTAGCTATTATCTGATCTGAAATCATTTAATACATTGTACCAATGGAGCTTAGTCAATGAGGTAGATAACCAAAACTGGACTCAGATCAGCACAGAGGGGAAACAAATTATTTTTGTTTGCATGTTTGTTCAGGCAATAGGAAGGCCATGCTTAAATCTATTTTAGAAGGAGGAGTTTCGGGTCCTTTATTCTCTCTTTCCGCCGTACCCGCCATCTTGTGAGCTACCGGGGGTAAGATGTGCTCTGCATTTAAAGACCATAAACTTATAAAATATCATTTTAAATGCATATGAAGACATTGATATAAGTATGTTAAAACATACTCTATATTTGAGGCGAGAATTCACCCTTTAAAGACCGTATGTGTGGCATATAGTGACACGGTTTGGTAATGGGGTAACAGCGTGGCTGCACATGCGGGCCTAGCCACTGTTGCGTTCGCAGGATTTGTTATTTCTTAGGCACAATAGCATACACAGCCAGAGAATTTGACATGCAAAATAACTGCCACGTTGCACCAAAGTTAACTTAATCGTCAATCTGGGAAAATGAGGCGGCATTGGACTGAGTTTGCGAGCTAGGTAACGTTGGACTTCAATAGCTAACGTTCGTTTTCTGGCGTTGTATTTTTGACTGACGTTTCCATGTTTTGCGTGTTCCCTTATTATTAGTAACTGGTGTACATCTTATAATAATCACTAGTTATGATTCGGACGACATTGTTTTTCTTTGCAGTGAAATTCACTTTGTCACAACAGGTTGCAGTTGTCAGGCAAACGTTAATCAGACCACTATTGGTAATTTAGTTACATCACATAGATACATACATATGGCGAGGTTAAATTAAGTTTTTGTATCTGACAGCATTACGTCCAATGACTGTACTAAACCCTAGTATACAAAGTCCTAGACCACTCTTGTAATACATTTTTACAGCCACAGTAATTAAGAATTCCTACTTTGCCGTTGGGTTTATCTAACATTTGAATGTCCATGTTTTCAAGTAATCAGGCATCATGACGAACACAAGAGGCAAGAGGAGGGGGACGAGGTACATGTTCAGCAGGGCCTTCCGCAAGCATGGTGAGTTCATATCATTAAGACTGCAGATGAAATGTCCCGTTAGGTCACTACAATTTCTGAGTTATTTGAAGTAAAGAACTCGAGATTAGGGGTGTTACTGGCATGATCCACAGCTGAGTAGCCCTCATTAGTTACTCCAAGCCCATTTTTGAATTGTTGTGTTAGTTGGTTGTGAGGAATCAATGTACTTTGTTCCTCAGGTCCCATTCCCCTGTCCACGTACATGCGTATCTACAGGAAGGGCGATATCGTTGACATCAAGGTAGGGTTTGTTCCACCTTTTCCAGGTTTCACTAACCAGGTTTCCATCTATCTATTTCATGCTGATGAAATGCCTGACGCATGAAAGTCACCATCAGGCTGACACCAGAACAATTTTATAAATGCAGACACAATTTGTGCCTTCTATAGGGTGGAATCTTTTTGTGTCAAATAAATAATGCAAAAAATGGCAATGGAAACATGTTAGTGTGCATATATTGATATAATAACTCATCGAAGTACATTTGTAGTCATTCAATGATATGGTGTGGACCTCCCATTACGATTCAGAAACCATGCAGTTTATTAGGCTCAGAATAAATGTTTTTGATTAACTTCACAGGGTGGTGAATGTGCAAGGTGATGAACTTGATGCTTCTGTCCAATAATTATCCAGGGTCTTATTCAGGTGACATGATTGATGCTTGGCTGCTGTTTGACAAATACATACAAATGACATCGCTTTAATCTATAATAATCTCATAATGTAGATAGTTTCAGGTAGGCTATCTGTGAGCTGTTGGTTAAAGATAGTGGTCACATTTTCTATATAATGCAATAGGTTTTGTGCTATTGAGAATGCAATGGAAACACATTTGACTTGTATTTTTCCGTATGTTTGAACTTGGGTTGTTGGAGACCAGCACAACACAAAATTCCCTGCAATTGTAGGTCATGGCATAGCACAGCACAAGTTCCAGCAAAATTAAGGCTGTATAGAATTTCAAAAACATTACAATACATTTCACAACGCATTGTGTGCCCTCAGGCCACTACTTTACTACCACCTATCTACAACACAAAGTCTGTTTAGGTGTGTCCCTGCTGTACCATAAGGTGTGTTATATTTTTTCAGATTGTATTGCTTGCGTGCAATACTTGACGTGGAATAGCGTTCCATGTAGTACTAGATGCGCCTCCCGTAGTCTGTTCTGGACTTGGGGACTGTAAAGAGACCTCTGGTGCAGGTTTTTGAATATTCACATGAAAATCAGTTGCAAATTGGATGGAAACCTGGCTATTGGTAGTGGCTGCAGCGTAACTAAATTAGTTCTATTTTGGACTTCACCAAAACCCAACTCTTAAGATTGTGAATGTCTCTCCTCCAGGGTACAGGTACCATCCAGAAGGGAATGCCTCACAAGTGCTACCACGGCAAGACGGGCAGAGTCTACAACGTAACCCAACATGCTGTCGGCATCATTGTCAACAAGCAGGTCAAGTAAGTACGGCAATGTATGGTGGATTGGTCAGTATCGGTTTCCTTTCCAGCTTGGTCATGTTTTAGGTCTTTCATAAAGGCAGGGATGTGCCCTGCCGGTATCTTTGTAATGGAAGGTTAATGTTGCAGAAGTATGATTGCTGCCTCTCTCAAAACCCCACCTTCACTTTGCCACCCGGGCTGTCCTATGTCCTAAGTGGTCATTCACGTGGGGGACAGTATTTGTACTTCAGCACCTTGGCCAAGCACCTACCGTATGTTTGAACTTGGGTTGTTGAAGGAGACACAAGAAAAACCATTTGCAGGCCATGGCATAACACACATCTTTCACCATTTGGAAGCGTTATGTTTTCTGATAAGTCAGGGTCTCAATTACGCTGCTTTTTGTATGCCTTTTGTATGTTGTGCTGACCACATCTCTGATTTATTTCCAAGCTGAAAACGTCTCCCCTTCTCTCTGTAGAGGTAAGATCCTTGCCAAGAGGATCAACGTACGTATTGAGCACGTGAAGCACTCTAAGAGCAGGGACAGCTTCCTGCAGCGCGTCAAGGAGAACGAGAAGAGGAAAGTGGAGGCCAAGCAGAAGGGCACCTGGGTGGAGCTGAAACGGCAGGTATGGAGAGCCATTTACCTGGGCTGTTGTCAGTAGTGTTTTAACAGGCTGTACATCCTATAGCTCTCTAGGACCAGCCTTGTTGGTCACTATTCTATGTAACTTAACATTCCAGATAGATTGAAGATATAGAAAGGACATCAACACATCTAGTGGAATGTTTTGATTGTTTGACACATTCTGTAATGGCATTTCAGCCATGTCATCATTTCTGATAGTCCTTTGAATTGTGTACCCACATATAAATGTATGCACACATGACTAAGTATTTTAGGATAAAAGCCTGCTAAATGGCTATTTTTATTTAACCTTTATTTAATGATTTTTTATTTGCAGCCCACTGCTCCCCGTGATGCCCGTTTTGTCAGCACCAAGGGCAATGAGCCCCAGCTACTGGAGCCCATCCCCTATGAGTTCATGGCATAACTATGCTGACCAAAATAAAACTGTTTCTGCACAGATTTATGTGAGCTTGAGTCTTATGTACACTAACATGCAGGGGATGTTGGTAACTTCTGTGTCTAAAACTACCTAATGGAAACGGAGATGGTTCAGGGCAGGGGGAGAACTGACCCTTATGTGATACCTTGAGTTATGTAGGTGCTGTCCAGGGAGACCTAGGTTGCAGCTGTCGTTCAATGATTATCTTTCATTGATCACTCGTAGGGAAGTGAAATGCGATTTCTATTTCACCGGCAAACAGAACTCCAAGCACAGCAGTCTCAAAGTATACGCACAGCTTTTACTCAACCCACTTCAGGCACTCTACACTTGCATTTGAGTTTACGTTAATGTGAAGTGTTTTGACACTTTAAAATGTGAGTGCTGTCCATTGTCAAAAAATAAAGAACATCTGGGTGTATGTTTTTAAAATGGATTGGTTGTGTTGCAAATATGTTCATGTTCAAGGTAGACTTTTTCAAAATGTACATTTCTGAACTCCTTAACTGTACTTCCTGGAAATAACTGCTAGTACACCAATCAGGCCAGCAGGTGGCAATGTGCACCAGGGTAAGTGCCTTCCTCTAGGAGCTGATCCTTGGATTATTTATTACTATGAATCCCCCTTCGCTACTCTTCCTGGGATCCAGCAAAATTAAGGCTTTATACAATTTAAAAACATTACAATACATTTCACAGCACATTGTGCGCCCTCTGCCTATTATTCTAATACTACATATCTACAACAGTCTCCACAGTTCCAGAAGGTGTATTTATCTTTAGCTTTTATTTGATTTTACTTGTATGAGTTACTTGATGTGGAATAGCATTCCATGTAGTACATTTGTCATTGTTTCATAGTACAGTTTGAATGATTGAATGCCCAGGCTCCTATAAAATTGTCAATGGTCATAGACTGCTACTGAGAATACATCTGAAAAAGCTATACCCTGTAAATGTTGATTGTGTCCGATCAGATTTAGATGCATTTGAGAGCAGTGAGCCCTTAAATGCCCTTCAAGTACAATCACAACAGGCTTGTGTTCAGTCTTTAGTGTAAAGTACATCATTCTTCATTCAAGTGTTACATCTCTTTTCTGGTGGTGTGACCATGCAGCCATGCCTGTTATGTGTGTGTGTCATGTGGTACTGTTTGACTGTGTACTTTGTGTGTAGGGAGGAGGGACTACCCCTGTCCTATCTTGACTTGTGCTGTTTAATCAGCAGAGCCTGAATGGCTGACTGGGTATCTGACATATGTTATCGCATCCTACCTCAGTTCTTTACCCAATATTTACTCCAATTAGGACCAGTTTACTGAGATAGTAGCAGCAGCTGGGAGAGGGAGCATGAACTGACGCTATCAGGTAATGAGCCATATCGTGAATGTATATGAAAATGTATCACTTTCTTTATTGAAATGTCATGCTTGATGAGTGTTGTCAATCTGAATATCATTCTAGTTCTGTGGTATGTCCTGTGTCGTTGCATTTTTGAAAATGCCTCTACTTCCCCCCCGATTCTTTTAAAATTATAAAGGCAGACCAATATATTTTTTCCACTTTTTTTCCATAATTGGGCAAAAGATATGAATTTGTCTGCCTGTGTAAATGCAGCCTATTAGTGTTCCCATTGGTGGGATACTATCCCTCATAAAGACCTCAAACCTACAGCCCCTGTTACCCATGTCTGTCTCCATAAAGGCAGAAGATAACTGGTGGAACAAGTGTCCAACAAGCTGAATGAATACAATCTGGGGTTACACCCAAAATCAATGTGATCAATCAGTAGCGGACATCCAAATCCCTGGTTATTGATCAGTATAGACTGCGTTGAGGCCTGGGTGCTTAGATAACTGCCTATATTGTTGGGCACCTACCGTTTCACCTATGGAGCTTCCTTTAAACATAGTCATATCTGTACCGTCAGACAGAACAAGGATATGAAAGAGTACGAAAGAAGGAAACATAATGAAACTGTGTGAATCTGCTCTCACAGACAGAATGGGCCTTCATCTGGAGTGCTGACTCATGTAAGTTAGTGATTGAAGGAGGAAAAAGTAAACAGTCTGAGAGGAAAAGAGCGAGGGAGGGAGGAGAGAGAGAAAGGAGGGGTGGTGTGGAACGGGACTTGTGGATAAAAGCCATGGATCACTATGGGCTCCTTAATCACACACGTTCGACACACAGATTGAGGCTGTCAACTCAGCCAGCAGCCCAGAGCAGCCATATCGACCTTGTGTGTCACACATTAACCACTCACACCACTGGTGGAGGCAGGAGAGCAGAAGCTGTATGGGATGATAATAACGACAGACATCAGACTGTCTCTCTCTTTCTATCCACAATGTTTCCATGAGTTCATGTTGTTCTCACACACTTGTCAACCCTTCTTGTTCCACCTCTCTCTCTCTGTTTTTCTTTGTCTCTGGCCTGATTAGAGTCGGATTAAACCCGCTGAAGGACTGCCAGTGAGTAAATGAAGGGTGTATTTGTGTCAGTAATGTGAGGGGGGAGTGTGTGGTATGTGTGTGTGTTTTCGTTTGGGGGGTGGGGGTGGACAATGGAGCTAGGAAATCCCAGGCCAAACACAGAGCACACTGTATCTCTCTGGGGGATAGGTGGACAGATAGGGTCTTTCTTCCCCCTCTACTTGTCAGTAGTGGTTATCAGTGAAGACCATGGTCATATACAGAACTAGGGTTATTGATCCTGTCAGTGGAGGGATTGGGCCAGTGTGACCGGACAGGGAGAGGTTGATAACGGTGGCGGGTGACCTGAAGCGTGGGAGGGAGCAGAGGTAACGCCCTGGAGTTCTTAATAGGCCTCATTCAGAGAAGTCAGCCAAAGGTTTCTCACCAGATCATGGGAAAATGACACATGCATGGTAGTTGGTCTCTAGTCTTTAGGAAATGGACAGACCATATTGTATTGAAGATTTTATGTTTTGTTTTCACAATTAAGTACCCTTGTGGAAACATATTACATTGTTAATCTAAGTAAAGAGCAGTGTCATCATTGGGAGTGGGTTGAACGGTCTTCATAATTGCATGACTCAGTCTTGTGGCTTAAAGAGGATCACATTGGGAGAGAGTAGGAGAATGAAGACTGGGTTTTGACTGTAAATCCCAGTATGGAGCTGGTTGATAAGACCACGATTAGGGCTGCAATTTCCATGTGCGTTTGATGACTGGAGACAGACAGTCACTTAGCTCATACTACAAACGCACACAGACAGAAGATAGCGATGCAGAGTGTCAGGAGTCTGGATAACAATATTACAGCCTGCAATCAGTCAGAGAAAGGTAAGTTCAAGGACCTGAATCACAACAACTGCTGGCTAGTCTACTCAATTTACCAATAACATCATTTAGATCTAGAAAATCAGAGCCAGAAACCCAAACACATCCATTTGCAAGAGAGGCTATTTTGGCTGATTTCAGTCAAGCAGCCCAATTCTGATACTTTTCCACTAATTGGTCTTTTGACCAATCACAGCAGATATTTTTCAGAGCTAATCCGATTGGTCAAAATACCAATTAGTGAAAATTGGGCTGCCTGTGTACACACTAATTGAAAGGAAAACCCCAAACTCACAGACACTAGGCCTTCCATGGAATGAGTTTGAAACCCCTGCAGACACTCCTAGTCACAACTCTGTATAGGCTGTTCATAGAGATAGATAGATTACTGTGCCATTAAAGCAGGGGTGTCAAACTCGTTGAAAGGAGGGCTGAGTGTCTGCAGTTTAAAAATAAATCTATAATAATTAACACCTAAACAACAAGGTGAGAGGAGTGTCTTACTAATTAGTGACTTCAATCAAGTACAAAGGTGGAGCAAAAACCTGCAGACACTTGGTCCTCCTTGGAATGAGTTTGACACATATGCGTTATAGCGTGTGTGACAGCATGGGCAGCACCATTGAGGCTATAACCCATAGGGATTCCCACCCAGCTGACTACTTTAAAATGGTGGAAACATGCAAGCCCTCAATGGCAATGTCCATGCTAAGACAGGTTATATCCATGATGAGTCCTTTCTCTATCAGGCTGTTTGCATCGATTCACTGATCCTAACTTCCTCCAAACAGGAATGAACCAATGTCAAATGTAGGGTGATGAGTGAATAAAATCACAAAGCAGATGTCCAATATTCATTTATTAAACATCAATATTTCTCCAAAATAATGAAAATACTTATTAGGCTACCAAGACTAAATTTGCTTTCCATTTAGTTAACTTTCCATTGTGTGAATTGAAACACCCTTGTATTATCCAATAGTGGTATCGCCCAATATAATATATCATCCTCAGGTGTGTCAAACCATGTAGTGTGGTAAATGACCTGCTCTCGGTTTTTATTAGAGGTGGTTCTTTACCAAAACACTGTCATCTTTACCACCTATACAATTAAAATAGGGGAAAGGATACGAGTCCAAAAAAAGTTTTATTTGTTATTTTGTGAACTGCGAAGCCACCTTCAATAAATCTTGGAAATTAGATGCCCATCTTTGTAAGCACACAGGTTTGATGTGTTTATATCTGTCCTGCCCAGCTTTAGCCTCTTTCAACAGATGGTCCCAAAGAGATCAGATCTTAGCTCCTTGGGCTTGAAATTCTAATTTCTGTTAGATCAAAGACTGGACATCCTATGTTGTTTTTTTACTAATAGATGAATGTTAATGTGTCTGGGGGTCAGAAACACATGGGTATTATGTGTTTGTTACAGAGAGGAATCCATGATGTTGATGTTTCTCTTCCATAGAAACCCTTCTCACTTGAAAACTGTGAGCTTCTGGATCCGCTACCGGGTCACCAGACATGGGCTGAGCCACAGTGGAGAGAAGCCATACATGTGAGTTTGAAGCTTCACTATCCTAAAGGGCAATGGTTCACTTCACTGTCAATGACTGGTTTGTTTGAGGCTGGATGGCTGATCTTTCTACAATACTACAATGTTGCCTTTCCGAGCCATTTGTCAAGACAACCAGTTGGCTAAAGCAAAGCAGCGGGTTGGCTCCGAGGCTAGGGTTTAGTTCTGAATGTGTTTGAACCAGAAATGTTACTGAATGGACTTGAGTAGTAACCTAACTCACTGTGACACTTCCACTCTACAGGTTTTGAGTGGGTGAAGGAAAAGTGACGGCCATATCGGAAAATGACAAACATGGGTCCTGCTGCACAAGATTGAACACGCACATCTGCTGCCCTTTCAGTGAAGATGAAACACACACGGGCCTCTACGAGGGTATTTAGGCTCTACCACATCCGCCTGAGCTCTGACCCTTTCTCATAGGTGTAACTTTTGGGGCTGTAAGAGAATTTGCAACTTTTTGTCCCAAGTTATGTTTGGGGCAAGTACAACAAATTACAGAGTACCACTGTACTCAGAGTACCACTTTTAAAAAATAGTGGTGGCTGCAACATGTTCTGGGTATGTGTGTAGTGGTTAAGGACTGGAGAGTTTTCAGGATATAATTTTAAAAAATGGAGCTCAGCACAGGAAAAATCCTAGAGGAAAACCTGGTTCAGCCTGCTTTCCACCAAACACAGGGATATGAATTCACCTTTCAGCAGGACAATAACCTAAAAACCCAAAGCTGAATCTACTGGTGTTCCTTACCCAAGAACACAGTGACTGTTCCTGAGTGGCAAGAGTTAGACCTGAAAATGGTTGTCTAGCAATGATCAACAACCAATTGGAAAAGGTGTGGAAAGCTCTTAGATTTACCCAGAAACGGGAGGTCCGTGGGGCGAAGCACAATTGGCCTAGTGTCGTCCGGGTTAGGGAGGGTTTGGCCGGTAGGGATATCCTTGTCTCATCGCGCACCAGCGACTCCTGTGGCGGGCCGGGCGCAGTGCGTGCTAACTAAGGTTGCCAGGTGCACGGTGTTTCCTCTGACACATTGGTGCGGCTGGCTTCCGGGTTGGATGGCGCTGTGTTAAGAAGCAGTGCGGCTTGGTTGGGTTGTGTATCGGAGGACGCATGACTTTCAACCTTCGTCTCTCCCGAGCCCGTACGGGAGTTGTAGCGATGAGACAAGATAGTAGCTACTAACAATTGGATACCACGAAATTGGGGAGAAAGAAGGGGGTAAAATTAAAATTAAAAAATATTTACCCAGAAGGACTCACAGCTGTAATTGCTGCCAAAGGTGGTTCTACAAAGTATTGACTCAGGTGTGAATACTTAAGTAAATTAGATGTCTGTATTTCATTTTCAATATATTTGCTGAATTGTCTAAATATGTGTTCACTTTGTCATTGTGTGTAGATGGGC
This sequence comes from Oncorhynchus clarkii lewisi, assembly GCF_045791955.1. Taxonomy (NCBI): domain Eukaryota; kingdom Metazoa; phylum Chordata; class Actinopteri; order Salmoniformes; family Salmonidae; genus Oncorhynchus; species Oncorhynchus clarkii. Next base: position 15,431,496 of record NC_092157.1, on the reverse strand, counting down.
ATGGGATCTATTTAAATCACTAAATATGTGTTCACTTTGTCATTGTGTGTAGATGGGCATGGGATCTATTTAAATCACTAAATATGTGTTCACTTTGTCATTGTGTGTAGATGGGCATGGGATCTATTTAAATCACTAAATATGTGTTCACTTTGTCATTGTGTGTAGATGGGCATGGGATCTATTTAAATCACTAAATATGTGTTCACTTTGTCATTGTGTGTAGATGGGCATGGGATCTATTTAAATCACTAAATATGTGTTCACTTTGTCATTGTGTGTAGATGGGCATGGGATCTATTTAAATCACTAAATATGTGTTCACTTTGTCATTGTGTGTAGATGGGCATGGGATCTATTTAAATCATTTGGAATTCAGGCTGTAAGTCAAGGGGTAGGAACACTTTCTGAAGACACTGTACCTATATGGTCACTGTTGGGACAGCGTTGTCGATTCCCTTATTGATGAATCTGATGACTGATGTGGTGTACTCCCCTATGCCGTTGGATGAATCCCGGAACATATTCCAGTCTGGGCTCAGGAGAGGAGAGGAGGGAAGGCATGGGAAAATCAGTCCTGTACCTCAGCATCCGCTTCATCGGACCACTTCCCTATTGAACGCGTCACTGGTACAAACTTTAAGTTTTTGCTTGTAAGCAGGAATCGGGAGGATAGAATTATGGTCTGATTTTCCAAATGGAGGGCGGGGGAGAGCTTTGTATGCATCTCTGTGTGGAATCAAGGTACTCTAGAGTTGTTATCCCTTTAGTCACACAGCTGAACTGCTGGTAGAAATGAGGTAAAACAGATTTGAGTTTCCCTGCATCAAAATCACTGGCAACTAGGAGAGCTTCCTAGATGAGCATTTTCTTGTTTGCTTGTGGCCCTATGCAACTCGTTGAGTGCCGTCTTAGTGCCAGCGTTGGTTTGTGGTGGTAAATGGACAGTTTGAGGTATTCTAACTCAAGTGGGCAGAATCTTGAGACTTCCTTAATATTAGAGATTGCGCACCAGCCGTTAAACACACCACCACCCTTGATCTCACCGGACTCTGCCGTTCTGTCCTGCTGATGCATAGAAAAACCCTGCTACATTTCTATTATTCATGTCCTTGTTCAGCCATGACGCTGAGAACCAGAGTATATTCATTCTTAATGTCCCGTTGATAGGATAGTCTCAAACGGAGCTCATCCAGTTTATTTTCCAGCGATTGCACATTAGGTAAGAGGGTAGAGGTGATTTTTAAAATGAATTCACCGACATAGTCTTACCAGGGTGCTCTCACACCGGCCTCATGGGCAGTATTCCCCTTCTATGAGTGTTGGGGATTAGGGCCTGGTCTGGGATCACCGCCTCTATTTGGACGAGGACTTCTACTTCAAAGGGGTGGTTAGTGATAGCTGTTCTGATGTCCAGAAGCTCTTTTCAGTCATGGGAAATGATGGCAGAAACATTATGTGTAAAAAAAAAGTTAAGATCAGAGCAAATAAAGACACAACAGTCTTAAGATGTCCCATCAGACTCAGTTGGAGTCCGGGACTGTGTCCACACGGTCTGAGACCAGCAGACTGGCTGCCCAACTCCGTAACACTAGCTCCTACACCATGTAACACCCATGCCCTGATATGGACTGGTCCATCCGAACCACGGGGGTGTTCTGAAACCTGTGGAAGAGGAACCTATACTTTACGCTGTGAAGTCTTTTTGTTCAATTTGTTTTCAGAAGCTGACTCTTTCAGTTATGTATCAAATAAATCCTCATTACTGCAGGTCTGGATTTGTGTCTGACGTTAATGGTTGTGTAATGCCACATGTTTAGCAATAATATTCGGTTGAGGGGCATTTACTAAGTGCCTCCAATAATGGCACTTTCATATCGTGTTCTAAAGTCTGTTCCTTTCATCCAGGGGAGGGGTGATCTTGTTGAAGAAATGGCACTTAAAATAGCCAAGAGGTCTGTGTGCTCCTAATATATCAACTCTCGCATGCTCTTCTCAGTGCTCACAAGACACCAACGGAACTGACTGACACGGCAGGGAGCCTAGTGGTTAAGAGTGTTGGGCCAGTAACCAAAAGGTTGCTGGTTTGAAACCCTGAGCAGGGCTCTTAACCCAAATTGCTCCTGTAAGTTGTGTCTGCTAAAATATAAATGCATCCAGGTGCTGAACTGACTCCAGTAAACTAGCGTGCCAAAGACATGTTTTCCTCTTTCACTATGAAGGTGTGGGGCCAGGCAGAGGTGGCAGACACACACAAGCACAGTGGATGGACTTCTAGGTAAGAGAACTGACTCAGATGCGCTCTGTGGGAAGTCTTTATTAAACCGCAGAACACACATTCACACACGTATAAAACCCCAGCAAGCTGACGGCTGGGTCGTCACGGTGATGAGGCCTAAGGCTGTGTCCAGGGGGGCGGGTCGGGCCTCCAGGGCGTGGCAGGTATTTGGTAAGGCCTGGGTTTATTCAGTTGGGTTGTATTCAGTAGGAGCGACTGGGTGAATGTTTTTTATATTTTTTGTAAAGGAACTGAACTTGAACTTGTTTCAAAATGATTTCTCCTCCTGAACATAACCCTAGAAGCGTTTTATAATGACAGAAATACATGGCCTAAAGCTGATCTATTTCATTATTCTACATGGCAGAGAATCCTGTTCTATGCAGGGAATTTCTATCTGAAAGGTTCTGTAACGTTACGGCCACGTGAATATGCCCCTGGTATCTACTACTGGAGTCCAGTGAAGAGAAACAGAGATGATATACTGTCCTCTAACGTACAGTCCCACTCTCTCTGTGTGGGAGTGAAGACCAGTAACATGACCATACAGATATAGCTTCTTAATTTCAGCCAGTTTGCTACATCAGGAAATGTTGATTATAAAGAATGGACATTTTTGTAGCGTTTTGATACATTCTTCTTAAGGAAAAATTAAGTCTGGAATTTGAATGTGGACCTTTTTAAACCTCATACACTACAAGTTTGAAATGTCCTGCATTGCAGGATAGTTCTGGATCAGGGTGATCAAATTAAGATCCTACATCTGTATGAACACATCAGTATGTGTGAGTGCAGTGTGGTGTGGGGCTGGCACAGTCCAGCCTAGTATGCTCTCTCTAATTCTCTCTTTCTTTCTCTCTCGGAGGACCTGAGCCCTAGGACCATGCCCCAGGAATACCTGACATGATGACTCCTTGCTGTCCCCAGTCCACCTGACTGTGCTGCTGCTCCAGTTTCAACTGTTCTGCCTTATTATTATTTGACCATGCTGGTCATTTATGAACATTTGAACATCTTGACCATGTTCTGTTATAATCTCCACCCGGCACAGCCAGAAGAGGACTGGCCACTCCCACATAGCCTGGTTCCTCTCTAGGTTTCTTCCTAGGTTTTGGCCTTTCTAGGGAGTTTTTCCTAGCCACCGTGCTTCTACACCTGCATTGCTTGCTGTTTGGGGTTTTAGGCTGGGTTTCTGTACAGCACTTTGAGATATCAGCTGATGTACGAAGGGCTATATAAATACATTTGATTTGATTTGATTTGATTAGTATCAAGGGATTTGGCCTAGGAGGGCCATGTTCACTCTACCCTGGTTTGATGAAGTCCATGTGATTTGTCCCAGGTTACAGTAGGTTAGATCCAGAGCAATTTCAGTATGGCATGATTTGGCACCATAGCTTGGTTTCAATGCAGTCTAGCATGATTTGGTCCTGGTTAGATAGAGTCTAGAGTAATATCAGCATGGCATGACGCTGTCCAGTGCAGTTTGACCCGGTTCTATGCCAAGCTGCCAGGCCAGGAGACCACGGTGAGAGCCACTCTGCTACGCTGCTCCTTCAGCATGGGTACCAGGGCTGAGTGGCTCATACCAGCTGTAGACAGCCCGTTAACCGCCACTATCATGTCCCCACACCTAGGGTACAGAAGGGGACACAGAAGGGAACATCAATATGGATGGACCATATACACTGACTATACCCAACATTAAGAACGCCTTCCTAATATTGAGTTGCACCCCACCCTTTACCCTCAGAACAGCCTCAATTCATCAGGGGAATGGACTCTACAAGATGTCAAGCATTTCACAGGGATGCTGGCCCATGTTTTCCACAGTTGTGTCAAGTTGGTGGGATGTCCTTTGGATGGTGGACCATTCTTGATACACACGGGCAACTGTTGAGCCTGAAAAACCCAGCAGCTTTGCAACTCTTGATACAAACAGGTGTGCCTAGCACCTACTACCATACCCCATTCAAAGGCACTTAAATTGTCTTTCCCGTTCACCCTTGGATTGTGTATGTGTGCCATTCAATGTCTCAATTGTCTCAAGGTTTAAAAATCCTTATTTAACCTGTCTCATCCCCTTCATCTACACTGATTGAAGTGGATTTAACAAGTGACAATAGGGGATCATAGCATTCACCTGGTAAGTCTGTCATGGAAAGAGCAGGTGCCCTTAATGTTTTATATACTCTGTGTGTGTGTGTATACTTTATTGCCTATTAACTTACAAATAATGGAAATGTGTCTTTATGCTCACAAGCCAACAACATGAATGATGGCTTACTTGAGGCGGCCATCATAGTATGCAGGCGTTCCAAGGACAATGGTCTTGATGAAGAATGCCTGGTTGCTATGGTTTTCCTCGTATCCCCCAACGATGCTGAAGCCCCAGCTCCCAGGGTGACTTCTACGCAGAACAATCTCATGGCTACTGTGAAGGAAGCTGAGATAAATGGATGGAAAGAATGAGTCAGTGTTTTAGTGAGGGAGACAGAAGAAGGGGGAGATGGAGAGGGAGGAGCCAGGTTTAGAGGGAGAGGGAGGGGCCAAGCTTAGAGGGAGAGGGAGGGGCCAGGTTTAGAGAGAGAGGGAGGGGCCAGGTTAAGAGAGAGAGGGAGGGGCCAGGTTTAGAGAGAGAGGGAAAGGCCAGGTTTAGAGAGAGAGAGGAAAGTAGGGCAAGAGAAAGGGTGAAAGGAGAAAGACCGAGGTGGGGAGGAAAAGAGAGTTGGCGGAAGGGAGATTCAGAGAGGGAGGAGAGAAAGAGAGACAGAGCAGAACAAAAGGAGAGAGCGATAGATAAAGGGAGGAGTGAGTTTGAGGCTGTCCTCTCTGTACCAGTCTCAGAAGGATGAATGGGGGAGAGACACTGGGGATGTCACCACATGCCCCTCAGTTGATAATCAACAGCTGTTGAGTTTTACAGCGCCGTTCAGGACAACACACACACGTCAACACACACACATGTCAACACACACGTCAACACACACACATCAACACACACACACATAATACATGATCTGTGTGACATTTACATCCCAACACAGAACACACTCGAATCAAGATCAACACAAAGGCTCCGACTACACATTCTCCGCAGATTACTTCAGGTGAATCATGGGGTGGATCGCACTAGTCAACTTGCTTCCTTTCCTTGTCTCCTCTGCTTCACCTACACTAATATGAAAACACTAAATAAATCAAAGCAATATTTTCACACACAAACTCCCAACATCCCAACCACCCCAGGTGAGTCCAACCCAACATGTCTTCTATATCTCCTGTTTACCTGGGCAGGCTGAGCCACAGGACCCAGGAAGGGGACCAGGAGGAGTCGAAGTCTGAGTCGTGTGTGTGGTGGTGTGTGGGCAGCAGCTGGTCCTCGGGGCTCATGTCCTGGTCCGGCTCCTCCACCATGCTGACCTCCAGCGCCCTCAGCTGGACGGAGGGTGACGCCGCACTGGCCTTCAAGGTGCCAACCGCCTCGCTGTGGCTCAGGTAGGTCAGGTCCTGGTCGTTGATACTCAGGAGGATGTCACCTGCAGGAGAGGAGGGGACAGAGAGAATGAGAGAGAGAGGAAAACAGAAGTTGGTGAGACAGAGTGAAGAACCGAAAGAGTACAGAGACAGAGAGAAAGAGGGAGAGATAGAAGGAGCGAGAGGGACATAGAGAAATACATTGTTACTTAAGGACAAAGAGTCCTGAGAGAGAACATTCGAAAACTGACCCCTGAGAATGTAGCTGAGGCAGATAATGAGCCAAACCAAATAAGAACTTGGCCTCGACAATCTAACAGGCTGTGATATAGCCCACAGCTCACCTTGTTTGATTCGTCCAACCCGTGACAGACAGCCATGTGGTTGGACGCTGGTCACAAAGATGGGCAGCTCGCCACTCTTGCTGCCCCGCCCCCCGGCCACGGTCATACCCAGAGACTCATGAGTCTCCTTCTTCACAGTGATGCGTTTCTCCTTACAGGTCACACACTGGGCCAGGTCCTACACACACACACACACACACACATATAAATACAGTTGAAGTCGGAAGTTTACATTCACTTAGGTTGGAGTCATTAATACTCGTTTTTCAATCACTCCACAAATAACTTGTTAACAAACTATAGTTTTGGCAAGTTGGTTAGGACATCTACTTTGTACATGACACAAGTCATTTTTCCAACAATTGTTTACAGACCAGACTATTTCACTTATAATTCACTGTATCACAATTCCAGTGGGTCAGAAGTTTACATACACTAAGTTGACTGTGCCTTAAAACAGCTTGGAAAATTCCAGAAAATTATGTCAATGCTTTAGAAGCTTCTGATAGGCTAATTGACATCATTTGAGTCAGTTGGAGGTGTACCTGTGGATGTATTTCAAGACCTACCTTCAAACTCAGTGCCTCTTTGCTTAACATCATGGGAAAATTAAAAGAAATCAGCCAAGACCTCAGAAAAATAATTGTAGACCTCCACAAGTCTGGTTCATCCTTAGGAGCAATTTCCAAATGCCTAAAGGTACCACGTTCATCTGTACAAACAATAGTACAAAAGTATAAACACCATGGGACAACACAGCCATCACACCGCTCAGGAAGGAGACGCATTCTGTCTCCTAGAGATGAACATACTTTGGTGCGAAAAGTGCATATCAATCCCAGAACATCAGCAAAGGACCTTGTGAAGATGCTGGAGGAAACAGGTACCAAAGTATCTATATCCACAGTAAAACGAGTCCTATATCGACATAACCTGAAAGGCCGCTCAGCAAGGAAGAAGCCACTGCTCCAAAACCTCCATAAAAAAGCCAGACTACAGTTTGCAACTGCACATGGGGACAAAGATCGTACTTTTTGGAGAAATGTCCTCTGGTCTGATGAAACAAAAATAGAACTGTTTGGCCATAATGACCATCGTTATGTTTGGAGGAAAAAGGGGGAGTCTTGAAAGCCAAAGAACACCATCCCAACCGTGAAGCACGGGGGTGGCAGCATTATGTTGTGGGGCTGCTTTGCTGCAGGAGGGACTGGTGCACTTCACAAAATAGATGGCATCATGAGGGAGGATAATTATGTGGATATATTGAAGCAACATCTCAAGACATCAGTTAGAAAGTTAAAGCTTGGTTGCAAATGGGTCTTCCAAATGGACAATGACCCCAAGCATACTTCCAAAGTATTGTGGCAAAATTGCTTAAGGACAACAAAGTCAAGGTACTGGAGTGGCCATCACAAAGCCCTGACCTCAATCCTAAATAAAACTTGTGGGCAGAACTGAAAAAGTATGTTTGAGCAAGGAGGCCAACAAACCTGACTCAGTTACACCAGCCCTGTCAGGAGGAATGGGCCAAAATTCACCCAATTTATTGTGGGAAGCTTGTGGAAGGCTATCTGAAAAGTTTGACCCAAGTTAAACAATTTAAAGGCAATGCTACCAAATACTAATTCAGTGTATGTAAACTTCTGACCCACTGGGAATATGATGAAAGAATTTAAAGCTGAAATAAATAACTCTCGCTACTATTATTCTGACATTTCACATTCTTAAAATAAAGTGGTGATCCGAACTGACCTAAGACAGGGAATTGTTACTAGGATTAAATGTCAGGAATTGTGAAAAACTGAATTTAAATGTATTTGGCTAAGGTGTATGTAAACTTCCGACTTCAACTGCGTACACACGCGCACACACACACACACACACACACACACAGAGGTCCTACAGTGTATAATACACGTTGGGAGGCCTCCAGCATAAACAGATACATATGAACAAACAGTCAGACACACACACTCCCTCAGGTGTGTACTCACTCTGTGGGTGCTGGAGCGGGCCAGGTGGGCGCAGGTGGGCACGGTGCTGGGGTTGGGGGAGAAGCTGTGGTGATGGTGGTGGTGGTTGGGGAGGAAGTGGTCATGGCAGTACAGATCTCTGCTGGAGGTGGAGCTTGATGGAGGGGGAAGGGTAGGCTTGCTGGGACGGCCAATCAGCAGATAGACTCTTTCGCCGCTGGCCTTTAGTTGACAGGAAAAGGGAGTTGGGTTAGCCATCCACAAGAGGATGGTCAGAAACACTGTTAATCTCTTAGCAGTCTTACCTGTATGATCTGAGCAGCCTGTTCAGGCGTGCCGTGGCGTAGGTCCTGTTCGTTGACCGCCAGCACGCGGTCGTTACTACACAGCCTCCCGTCCTTGGCAGCCAGGCCACCGTCTAGCAGGTCTAACACAAACACCCCCTCCTCATCAGTCCTTCGCACCAGCTTGATGCCCAGCTGCTCCGACGAGTCCCGCTTCTGCAGGGTGATCCTCAGGCTGGCAGGGCTGGACGGAGTACCCTCTGGGGTGGAACAGGGGGCGTGGGGCACCGAGGGGGTGGTGGAGGGAGGTGGGCGAGAGACACAGCGGCGCTCCCTTAGGACAGTGAGCTGCAGTGTGGCACAGGGGCGTGCCAACGTGGAGCGAGCAAAGGTATGGCCCACATTGCTGATGTCTACACTGTTGACCTGCAGAGGGGGAGAAAGAGAGAGATATAGGAGGAGGGAGCTTGGCTTTGGAGGAATATTAGAGGAGAAAAGGTGAGGATGGATCCATGGTCCTCACCTGTAGTATCTGGTCCCCGGCCAGAAGCCTGCCATCTCGAGCAATGACCCCATCACGGTACACTTCCTGGATCACCACGTTGATGAGAGGCGTTTCGTTGCCCCCGACGATGCTGATGCCCAGTTCAACATAGGGGTTAGAGCGGTGGACCTCGATGGTGGTGATCTCACCCTCTGGAAGGGACGGCAGCTTCACACTACCTGGGAGATACACAGGGACATGGAAGCACATCAATCTCTTATATTCATGAATGTTTAGAATCGACATGATTACATTGGAAGGTTAGAGACAGGAAGTCAGATGGAGGAAGTGATGTCATACCCTCTTCTGCAGAGAGGGGCGGTGACTCTGGGCTGTCCCACCCAGAGGAGGCAGAGCTGGCGGTGCGGAGGAGGTGGATGCACGGGTTACTGAGGGGTCGCTTTACCCTGGGCACCACACACTCCAACCCTACCACACCTACACACAGAGAGAGAGGTTACACACACACACACACACACACACACACACACACAGTTGTTACTCACTGTCCTCCTCATTGCTCTCCTCGAAGGCGGGGTTGTCCAATCCAGGCTCGTCGGTCCACATGGGGATGCTGCTTCCGGCGGTGGAGGTGACACCAGGAGGCAAGGAGGAGCTCTCCTCCTGCAGGTCTGTCTCCATCTGGAGGAAGCGTGGGGACTTGGAGGGGCTGGTCACCATGGCTCCCTCCTCCCCGGGATCACATGGTGGTCCCTCTAAACTGGTCTGCTGACACTGCGTCCCCGGACACCTGGACACAGAGAGAGAGAGGGATGTGGTGGTCGACTTTGGGCAAAAACTGGTCAATGCACTATCGTACCAGGTCATTTAATGCTTAAAAACAAACACATTAGGATGAATACTCGAGTAGAATTTTACTGGGTGAGTTTTACTTGAGTCATTTTCTATTAAGGTATCTTTACTTTTACTCAAGTATGATAATTGGGTACTTTTTCCACCACTGGCATTGACCAGTCCATCCTATAGCTGCTTTGATTTAAGCTGTGCAGGAAGAACCACAGCTAGTCCTAAAGGATCAAGGATCAGATCATCAGACAAGTTCCAGAACATTCCACTCAGTTCAAGGACGTTCCAAGTGCCCTGGCAGTCTTCTGTTCTAATCTTTGACTTTAAGGCGGCTTTAGTGACACAATATTAAATGTCCAAGCTGACAGACACCCAACTCTGTCTCTCATGGTCTCATCCCATCCTTAGCTTCATTACTGTCTTAGGGTTGGGGCATAGGGAATGACCCACATGGACCTGGGCCTTAATCTATAGATGCTTTAAGAACAGAGAAAAGAATGCCCAGTCATGCACAGACACCTCAGAAAGATCTAGGGACTCCTTGGAGTGAGACATAAAACACGCCTCTTCAACTGGTTGCCCAGTGGGAAGCAATGTTGTATACTTGTCCATATGCTGAGGAGAAGGTGTAGTGGATACCTAGTGAGGAGAAGGTATAGTGGGTATTTAGTGAAGGTACCAAAGGCAATGTAATAATTCCATGCAGAAATGTTCAGTGCCGTGGGCAAAAATCAAATCAAATCGGTCTCATATACGTATTTTACAGATGTTATCCCGGGTTTAGTGAAATGCTTATGTTCATAGCTCCAGCAGTGCAGTGATACCCAACAAGAAACATTGTCTAGGAGATACGAACAGGGCAACCATGTCTGTTCACACCATCTTGTCAGTCTGGAAGTGAATGATAGCATAACTGTTTTACTGTCATTAATTTAAACGTTTTTCTAATGATCTTCAACCACTGTATTATTTGATTTCCAGACGGCTGGTCACGTGTTGGATGCTCCTCCTGTAGAATTAACAATGGCGCTGGTCCAATGATTTAGTTTATTTTCTAACGCTGCCACATGGAAATATTAGGTTGTCTTAACCTGTATTTTTCCGACCTAGCATCTTACACTTTGTTTAAAAACTTTAAAAGGTATCCTTCCTTCCTCCATTCCTTCATTGAGGCAATCACTGATTAAAATGAATGGCAATGTTTGTTGACCAAGTTGACGTTGTTGGCAAAGGTTTTCATCTCATTGGTTTCACCAATCCAACCTTGACAGATCAGTGATGATTTTGAGGGAGGAAGGAAGTAAGAGAGGATGCACTTTAAAATGATTAGAATTGTGCTTTAGTGGACACTGGGCCATAGGCTGGACAGAGCAGGGCAGGGTAGGGCAGAGAGCAGAGCAAGGTAGGACAGCGCAGAGTATGGTAGGGCAGTGCAGGGTAGAGCAGTGCAGGGTAGAGCAGTGCAGGGTAGAGCAGTGCAGGGTAAAGCAGTGCAGGGTAAAGCAGTGCAGGGTAGAGCAGTGCAGGGTAGAGCAGTGCAGGGTAGAGCAGTGCAGGGTAGAGCAGTGCAGGGTAAAGCAGTGCAGGATAGAGCAGTGCAGGGTAGAGCAGTGCAGGGTAGAGCAGGGTAGAGCAGTGCAGGGTAGAGCAGTGCAGGGTAAAGCAGTGCAGGGTAGAGCAGGGTAGAGTAGAGCAGTGCAGGGTAGAGCAGTGCAGGGTAGAGCAGTGCAGGGTAGAGCAGTGCAGGGTAGAGTAGAGCAGGGCAGGGTAGAGCAGGGCAGGGCAGGGCAGGGGTGGGTGTTCTGTGTATACTGGTGTAAAGTAAATAATACTTTAAAGTACTACTTAAGTAGCTTTTGGGGGTATCTGTACTTTACCATTTATATTTTTGCCAACTTTTACTTTTACTTCACTACATTCCTTAAGAAAATAATGTACTTTTTACTCCAAAAGTACTCATTACATTTAGAATGTTTAGCAGGATAGGACAATGATATAATTCACACAATTATCAATAGAACATCCCTGGTCATCTTTACTGCCTCTGATCTGGCAAACTCATTAAACACAAATGTTTTGTTAGTAAATTAAGTCTGAGTGTTGGAGTGTGCCCCTGGCTATACGCAAATGTAAAAAACGCAAACATTGTGCCATCTGGTTTGCTTAATATAAGGAATTTTAAATGATTTATACTTTTACTTTTGATACTTAAGTATATTTAAAACCAAATACTTTTAGACTTTTACTCAAGCACTATTTTACTGGGTGACTTTCACTTAATTTTCTAATAAGGTACAGTATCTATACTTTTACTTAAGTAGGACAATTGGGTCGTTTTTCCACCGTCCGCTTAGCAGCTATAACCTTAATGACCACGCATCAACACAGCAATGGAGAGTAGTTTCTCTAGGGACAGCTACACACTGTGGAATTCAGCAAAAGAAACGTTCTCAGTTCTTCGTTGGCATTCTTCTGGTCTAGTCCAGAATCAGCCCACAACCTCACACAGCTCAGGAGTAGCTCAGTAAGAAGTATGTTCCAGCTTTATCCAAATCTTCTGTTGTTGTCATGTCAAATCCTTTGAGTAAAGTCAGTGTGTCCATGTATTAGGATGACTCAACACTGTACACGTCAGCTACTACAGCGACTGAAATGACTGCAACACTTAACAAAGAGTTGCAGTTAGTTTCAGAATGGGTGGCAGGCAAGGAATACGTTAGTCCTAAATATTTAAAAAAAAAACTAAAAGTATTGTATTTTGGACAAATCATACCCTAAACCCCAAACCTCAACTAAATCTTGTAATGAATCATGTGGAAATTGATCACGTTGAGGTGACTAAACGTCTTGGAGTAACCCTGAAATGTAAACTGTCATGGTCAAAACATTGTTGATGTGACAGAAGATAAGATGGGGAGATGTCGGTCCATAATAAAGCGCTGCTCTACCTTCTGAACGACACTATCAACAAGGCAGGTCCTACAGGTTCTAGTTTTGTCGCACCGGGACTACTGTTCAGTCGTGTGGTCAGGTGCCACAAAGAGGGACTTAGGAATTGCAATTGACTCAGAATAGGGCAGCACGGCTGGCCCTTGGACAGAGAGATAGCATTCATAATATGCATGTCAATCTCTCCTGGCTCAAAGTGGAGGAGAGATTGACTTCATCACTACTTGTATTTGTGAGAGGTATTGACATGTTGAAAGCACCGTCTGTTTAAATGACTAGCACACAGCTCAGACAGACCTGCATACCCCACAAGACATTCCACCAGAGGTCTCTTCACAGTCCCCAAGTCCAGAACAGACAATGGGAGGCGCACAGTACTACATAGATCAATGACTACATGGAACTCTATTCCACATCAGGTAACTAATGCAAACAGTAGAATCAGAATTAAAAAACAGATAAAAATACACCTTATGGAACAGCGGGGACTGTGAAGCAACACAAACATAGGTACAGACACATGCATGCAGACACATGATAACATACGCACTATACACACACGTGCTCATGTATTTTGTGTTGTAGATATGTGGTAGTGGTGTAGGGGCCCGAGGGCACACAGTGTGTTGTGAAATTTGTTCTGAATGTATTGTAATGTTTTTTAAATTATAAAGGACCCCAGGATCCTTTACAAATACAAATTCAGCAGGAGTCAGGACAACAAACAAGTTGGCTGAAGATAGAAGGCTAGCACTCAAGCTAGCTATAGAAACCAAGCAATAAGCTTCAGATACAGTTGAAGTCTGAAGTTTACATACACCTTAGCCAAATACATTTAAAAACTCAGTTTTTCACAATTCCTGACATTTAATCCTAGTAACAATTCCCTGTTTTAGGTCAGTTAGGATCACCATGTGAAATGTCAGAATAATAGGAGAAAAAAATATTTCTTTCAGCTTTTATTTCTTTCATCACATTCCCAGTGGGTCAGAAGTTTACATCAATCAATCAAATTTATTTTATATAGCCCTTCGTACATCGGCTGATATCTCAAAGTGCTGTACATAAACCCAGCCTAAAACCCCAAACAGCAAGCAATGCAGGTGTAGAAGCACGGCGGCTAGGAAAAACTCCCTAGAAAGGCCAAAACCTAGGAAGAAACCTAGAGAGGAACCAGGCTATGTGGGGTGGCCAGTCCTCTTCTGGCTGTGCCGGGTGGAGATTATAACAAAACATGGTCAAGATGTTCAAATGTTCATAAATGACCAGCATGGTCGAATAATAATAAGGCAGAATAGTTGAAACTGGAGCAGCAGCACAGTCCGGTGGACTGGGGACAGCAAGGAGTCATCATGTCAGGTATTCCTGGGGCATGGTCCTATGGCTCAGGTACATACACTCAATTAGTATTTGATAGCATTGCCTTTAAATTGTTTAACTTGGCTCAAATGTTTCAAGTAGCCTTCCACAAGCTTCCCACAAAATGTTGGGTGAATTTTGGCCCATTCCTCCTGACAGAGTGTCACACCCTGACCTTTGAGATCCTTTTTATGTCTCTATTTTGGTTTGGTCAGGGCGTGAGTTCGGGTGGGCATTCTATGTTTTCTATTTCTGTGTGTTTGGCCAGGTGTGGTTCTCAATCAGAGGCTATCGTTGTCTCTGATTGAGAACCATACTTAGGTAGCCTTTTCCCACCTGTGTTTTGTGGGTAGTTGTTTTTTGTTTTTGTGTCTGCACCAGACAGAACTGTTTCGTTCGTTCTCTTTGTTGTTATTCAGTTCTATCAATAAATCATGAACACTTACTACGCTGCGCTTTGGTCCACTTCTTCCAACAGCCGTTACACAGAGCTGGTGCAACTGAGTCAGGTTCGTAGACATCCTTGCTCGCACACACTTTTTCAGTTCTGCCCACAAATTTTCTATAGGATTGAGGTCAGGGCTTTGTGATGGCCACTCCAATACCTTGACTTTGTTGTTCTCAAACCATTTTGCCACAACTTTGGAAGTATTCTTTGGGTCATTGTCCATTTGGAAGACCCATTTGCAACCAAGCTTTAACTTGATGTCTTGAGATGTTGCTTCAATATATCCACATTATTTTCCTCCCTCATGATGCCATCTATTTTGAAGTGCACCAGTCCCTCCTGCAGGAAAGCACCCCCACAACATGATGCTGCCACCCCCGTGCTTCACGGTTGGGATAGCCTTCTTCGGCTTGCAAGCCTCCCCATTTTTCCTTTAAACATAACGATGGTCATTATGGCCAAACAGTTCTATTTTTGTTTAATCAGACCAGAGGACATTTCTCCAAAAAGTACAATCTTTGTCCCCATGTGCAGTTGCAAAACGTAGTCTGGCTTTTTTAATGGCGGTTTTGGAGCAGTGGCTTCTTCCTTGCTGAGCGACCTTTCAGGACCTTTCAGGTTAGGTCGACATAGGAATCGTTTTTAATGTGGATATAGATACTTTTGTACCTGTTTCCTCCAGCATCTTCATGATGCCATCTATTTTGTGAAGTGCACCAGTCCCTCCTGCAGGAAAGCATCCCCACAACATTATGCTGCCACCCCCGTGCTTCACGGTTGGGATAGCCTTCTTCGGCTTGCAAGCCTCCCCCCTTTTTCCTCCAAACATAACGATGGTCATTATGGCCAAACAGATCTATTTTTGTTTCATCAGACCAGAGGACATTTCTCCAAAAAGTACGATCTTTGTCCCCATGTGCAGTTGCAAAACGTAGTCTGGCTTTTTTTATGGCGGTTTTGGAGCAGTGGCTTCTTCCTTGCTGAGCGACCTTTCAGGACCTTTCAGGTTAGGTTGACATAGGAATCGTTTTTACTGTGGATATAGATACTTTTGTACCTGTTTCCTCCAGCATCTTCACAAGGTATTTTGCTGCTGTTCTGGGATTGATATGCACTTTTCGCACAAAAGTATGTTTATCTCTAGGAGACAGAACACACCTCCTTCCTGAGCAGTATGACGGCTGTGTGGTCCCATAGGGTATATATATATTTGGAAATTGCTCCCAAGGATGAACTAGGATGAAACAGACTTGTGGAGGTCTACAATTGTTTTTCTGAGGTCTTGGCTGATTTCTTTTGATTTTCCCATGATGTCAAGCAAAGAGGCACTGAGTTTGAAGGTAGGCCTTGAAATACATCCACAGGTACACCTCCAATTGACTCAAATGATGTCAATTAGCCTATCAGAAGCTTCTAAAGCCATGACATAATTTTCTGGAATTTTCCAAGCTGTTCAAAGGCACTGTCAACTTACACAGAACCCAAACCGGCTGCACGCCATCGTACATACATTTATTTTGTCCCCCCACACCAAACGCAATCACGACACACAGGTTAAAATATCAAAACAAACTCTGAACCAATTACATTAATTTGGGGACATATATTAAACATGTATGGCAATTTAGCTAGTTAGCTTGCACTTGCTAGTTAATTTGTCCTATTTAGCTAGCTTGCTGTTTTTAGCTAATTTGTCCTGGGATATAAACATTGAGTTGTTATTTTACCTGAAATGCACAAGGTCCTCTACTCCGACAATTAATCCCCAAATAAAACTGCCAACCGAATCGTTTCTAGTCATCTCTCCTCCTTCCAGGCTTTTTCATCTTTGAACTTAAATGGTGATTGGCATCTACACTTTTACCACGACAATCAGCAAAACATTTCGTCTTTCAATCACCCATGTGGGTATAACCAATGAGGAGATGGCACATGGGTACCTGCTTCTATAAACCAATGAGGAGATGGGAGAGGCAGGACTTGCAGCGCGATCTGCGTCAGAAATAGAAAGGAGTTCTATTTTAGCTCTTGGCATCGCAGACGCTTGTTGGCACAATAATTTAATAACATGGATTTCTACATTTATTTTGTGATGCTCGCGACGTGTCCGGTCTGCTCAGCATAATAGTGTATGTAAACTTCTGACCCACTGGAATTGTGATACAGTTAATTATAAGTAAAATAATCTGTCTGTAAATAATTTTTGGAAAAATTACTTGTGTCATGCACAAAGTAGATGTCCTAACCGACTTCCCAAAACTATAGTTTGTTAACAAGAAATTTGTGAGTGGTTGAAAAACTTGTTTTAATGACTCCGACCTAAGTGTATGTAAACTTCTGACTTCAACTGTCGAATCATCTCTACATAGTAACTGCAATGTCTGTCCTATTTACTGTTTTTAACACTACAAATGTCAGCATCAAGACATCCCAGCTTAGAGATCAGATCCTACAACCGAAATTAGTACTTTACACTACAGATCTCTCTCACTTCAGATATAGTTGATGTACAGTTTCCTCACAGTGACCACTAGCCTGCTGAGCTCCCAACCATCACATATCCACTCACATTGTGAGGTGTGTGCGCGTGCGTGACTCCACTCTACCGCTGTTTGTGTGTGTGTGTGTGTGTGTGACTCCACTCTACCGCTGTGTGTGTTTGTGTGTGTGACTCCACTCTACCGCTGTGTGTGTGTGACTCCACTCTACCGCTGTGTGTGTGTGTGACTCCACTCTACCGCTGTGTTTGTGTGTGTGACTCCACTCTACCGCTGTGTTTGTGTGTGTGACTCCACTCTACCGCTGTGTTTGTGTGTGTGTGTGACTCCACTCTACCTGTGTTTGAGGTGAGCCTCCAGGTCACAGCGGGGCATGCTGAGGCTGCAGGCCAGGGCCAGGGGACAGGACACAGACAGCTTGTCAAGCAGCTTGTGTACCAGGATGCTGCTCCGCCTACACACCTGCAGATGTAGCCGCTCCCGGTCCAGCGGGCAGAAGTCCCGTTCCTGGAGGAAGCTGCGGAGGCAGAGGGCACAGAAGGTGTGTCCGCAGGGTGTGTCCAGGGGCTGGACCAGGGGCTGCAGACAGATGTGACACACCAGGTCATCGTCCACCTCCAGGCGGTAGTTATAGAGGTGGTTCTCCCAGGCCCGGTGGATCTGACCACACTCTGGACACAAGGCCTCCAGCACGGGCTCCACAGGCCCTGCCGGACTCACCTGGATAAAG
The DNA here is from genome assembly GCF_045791955.1 of Oncorhynchus clarkii lewisi. Lineage (NCBI taxonomy): Eukaryota > Metazoa > Chordata > Actinopteri > Salmoniformes > Salmonidae > Oncorhynchus > Oncorhynchus clarkii. The sequence continues at coordinate 15,413,805 of NC_092157.1, read as the reverse complement.
GAGAAGAGATTTATATGGGAGATGTTGGAGGACAATGATAGTTGGACAGAAAAGCTTGTTTGAATGAATCCCAAAGAAACAACCAAGTAATCTATATGTTATTACGGTGTAATTACCAACTTGTCTTTTATTTGTGTATACAAGGTAATTAGCGGATCGGAATGGTTAATAGCAGATCAGAGGATCAGCATTACACAATTCATACACACAGCTGGGAGGGTACAAACTGCTAAATCAAAACCCACCTCACAGCCGGGGCTGCCCATGTCAGAACCAGGGCTCTAATCGCCAGGCACGGCCTTCGGCACAATCGTCACTGGGGTTACAGGTCGGGAGGTTACAAAGGGGTTGGGTGGGGGGCGTCCTATCCCATAAGCCTCAGAGGGTGAGCTGGTGACAGAGAGGACAGCCGCCCCCCAGTGGCCAATCAGACATCACCCTGTAGGTCAGAGAGCAGAGGTTAAAAAGCTGGGAAATTAAAGTGTGTGTGTGTGTGTGCATGTGAGTGTGTACTCAAGCATACATGTGTACTACTGTATAACTTCGTAAATATTTGCATTGTATGCGTGTATATGTGACGTATGCATGTTAATATGAACGTGTGTGTGTGTGTGTGAGGTGTGTGCAGAGATGTACTGTAGCACTGCGCCTGCTCAGTGTAATCTCTCTTTCGCTCTCGCCTGCTGCAATATTACAGTCTCTCAGAGAGGGATTTATCTGGGATTGAGACAGAAGGAATTATCTGGGATTGAGACAGAAGGAATTATATGGGATTGAGGCAGAGAGGAAATGGGTATGGTTGAGAGGAAGGAGAGAGATAGAGGGAGAGGGCTAGAATGATGAAGAGAAAGTGGGATAGAGAGACAGAGAGAGTGAGAAAAAGAGATAACGAGAGAATATGAAAGGGAGAGGGGAGGGAGGGGAGAAAGAAAACAGGAGAGAAGAGAGAGATGGAAAGAGAATGAAAAAAGGTTGACAGAGAAAGGGTAAAACGGAAAAACAAAGGAGTAGAGAAAGAATGAAAATGAGAGACGAAGACAGAAAGAGAGAGAGAGCTGTGAGATAGGGACAAGAAAATGAGTGGAAGACTGTCAACTGATCACTGTGCATGTGGTGTGTGATATGGTGTGTATGTGATGTGTATGTGGTGTGTGATGTGGTGTGCATGTGGTGTGCATGTGGTGTGTGATGTGATGTGTATGTGTATGTGATGTGGATGTGGTGTGTGATGTGGTGTGCATGTGGTGTGTGATGTGGTGTGTATGTGGTGTGTGATGTGGTGTGTATGTGGTGTGTGATGTGTTTTTGGTTTTACTATCCTTGTGGGGACCAGAAGTCCTCACAAGGACAGTAAAACAAATATTTGGTCAAGTGGGGACATTTCGCCGGTCCCCACAAGGAATAAGGCTATTTTAGGCTTAGGGGTCAGGTTTAGGGTTACAGTTAAGTTAAGGGTTATGGTTAGGTTAAGGATGAGGTAAAGGGCTAGGGTTAGTGGTTACGGAAAATAGGATTTTGAATGGGGGTCAATTGTTTGGTTCCCACAAGGATAGTAAAACAAACGTGTGTGTGTGTGATGCACTCTGGCCAGTTCTGCAGCGTGAGAGAGCCAGAGCTAACGAAAACTCCTTGCAGCTCTGAAACACAGCCGACCACTCATACAAATCCCCAATGCTGAGCCATCCTCAAAACTAATGCATTGTGTACCAGTCATTTCCCCTGTGGTACACGTTCAAAGCCATTTAGACTCACTTCCCCTACTACAGTACTCTAGCCCCGTCCCCGAGGAGCTCATGGACACAAATCGACACAAGGGAGCGTATTTAAGCATGAAACAGAGCCAAGCTAATGACACCTGACTACCAGCCTCTATTCTCATCTCCTTGCCTCCATCTGCATGAATCTAAAAGAACTGAAGAGGTCATAGCAAATGCTAAATAGTCATCCACCATATTGCTTTCACCAATCCTGTGATTTCAGACCAAAGCAGATGACGTGAAGAGGAAGCCACTTTAGACTGTTAAGATGCAGCCTCTGTCTGTCTGTGCGAGGGTCTGCTCCTGTCTCCATGGCTACGGAGCATGTTCAGTAGAGCTTGACATTCAGAGCTGTGTAGATAGAGATGGAGTGTTCTCTCCTCCATGTGTCCTTTCTATTTCTGTACACTTCTATCTGCTGCTGGCTATATTCTCAATGGTTCCTGTCCTTCTGACCGTGCCACTGCTGTTTCTGCCTGTCTTTATGACTGTTGTTTCCATGACTACATGCCTCAATGTAACCTGTCTATGTAACCTGCTTCTGTCTCCTTGACTGCTGGTACCCTTTTCGTTCTTTTAAGTACCTGCTTCTGTCTGTATGTGAGTGAGTGAGTGTGTGTATGTGTGTGCAGCTGGAGATGCATTATTCATGTAGACAGAAGGCTCCTCTGTTTCCATAACCAAGCTCTGACATCATTTTAACTCACACACGCATGTACACACACAATGTATGCTTTTGGGGTATGAGTTTGTGGGTGTGTGCAGTGTCTTCTAACCACTGCTGTGAATAAGTTTGACATGCAAGACTAATGCAGTCTATAAGTTCGATCTCTCTTTCCCTCTCTCTCTCTCTGTTTTTAACCTTCTGCCAGGATAATACAGCAGTTACAAGAGCACTTAAATCTTATCTTACTTTCAAAATAGCTGGATTGCAACAGCGTGTGTTGTCTTTGTTGTGTTACCCGGCGCCTCAAGGCCACTATGCTATTGTATTGTTATTTCATCCATAGGCTTGCTGTTCTCTGCTCCTTCTATTGATACCAGCAGTAGACAAGGCCTACAGCGACTAATGCACAACACCCGATAACTAACGCAATAAGAAGATGACGTCTGTCCTATTGCCAACCCAAATAAAGGGGTAAACCAGGACTATAACATATAGTCTACAACAATCTTGCATGTCAGACAAGAGGAAAATGTGATATCTCCTTGCCCTCAGGAACAGTTGATCACGTTAATAAAGGTAGTCAGTAGACTAATAAAACCACAATCCCAAATATGCATTACGCCTAACATGAATTTCAATAGCATAATCATCTTATCAACCTTCGCAAAAAACAAACCTGAATATGCAATGTTTCATTTCATGTTTCGTTTCAATATAGCCTAGCCTAGAATATATATTGTTGAAGGCTGAATAACATAATGGCTTATTGAAGGGGAGAAAAAAACGGCATATACCAAACAAAGGCTATCTATTCAAATTGCATTATTTGGCTACCCAGTTTATGCACTGCCCTGAAAGACGACACTCAGATTCAGATAGATCATATAATTGGTTCGGCGACAGCAATACCCTTCTCCATTTAGGCTGGTGAGTGAACCAGCCGGAGTGTCTGTCTGATTGTCAGATTCCCCCCTCCCTTCCTTCGAATAGCGCTGAGATGGATACATAATGGATGGACAATAGCGACTTCAATTGAAAGCTATATAGACTATTACTAGACCATAGATATAGAACCTGCTTTATATATATATGTTCTAGACATCGTGACAGTGAAGATCTGCGATCAGAATACATACATTATATTACCTATTCCGGCTTCTCCTTGGTGCCGAGAACTCCGGCCCCGAGAGGGGACAATTAACCGACCTCAATCACACATTCACCGCAACAAGCAGAGCCGTAGCAGCCGCACATAAAACGCCCCTGTGACTTTCGCCGTGAAAAACCCGCCCACGGCTCTTCTCCAGCAGTCAGTCAAGGAGAAGGGGGCAGGGTCTCGTGCTGTCAATCCCAAAATTAAATTAGAGGCTTCGCTTTATGCCTGTTCGAAACTAACCACTAAAAAGTATCATTATGACATTTTATTTTCAATATTAGACAAAATACATACCGTTTTACAACATTGAAACATAATTTGTTTGTTGTTAAGCAATGCTATCTGATTTTTACGTATAAAATTCGATATTACGTAAGGCACTGCTAAGGACAGTAGTCATGCGGGGTCCCTGCCGGAAGGCCCCCATGGTGGAGAAGTAAACATACTTATTCAGAAATAAACATTAGCTAGCATTGGCAGTATTGATTTGAAATATCTTTTGATTATTTTACATTGATCATTACACTATGGCAGATGATGGCGAATTGGAGAAGTATGTTATAATCTATCCTATTGCCAGACTGGTATTTCTTGCTTGATGTGAATTTCTGGGGTGTTTTGAAGGGGGAGCTAACGTTAGCCAAGGAACGTCAGCTAGTAGCGTTAGTCAAGTAGCTAGGTCAATGTGATTTATTATACTATTAAAATAGCTAGTTAATTGTTCACCAGCTTAGCTACTAGGTAGCTTGCTAAGCGTGTCAATGATTAGCTAGCTATGTTTCAATTATTTGTTGCATGACTATCTAGATAACTCACATAGAGACTGAATTGTTGTCGAGATTCAGTAGGGTACTGAATGCCAGCTTAACAAGTTGAGGATATTTTTGAGTCACAGCTGCTGGAAAGTGTGTGTGTGTGTGTGTGTGATTCTGTATTTCCTGTGCACACTTGTCTGGGATCCGTGGTCAAAGGGCAGCTGTAACAGTTGATCCGTGGTCAAAGGGCAGCTGTAACAGTTGATCCGTGGTCAAAGGGCAGCTGTAACAGTTGATCCGTGGTCAAAGGGCAGCTGTAACAGTTGATCCGTGGTCAAAGGGCAGCTGTAACAGTTGATCCGTGGTCAAAGGGCAGCTGTAACAGTTGATCCGTGGTCAAAGGGCAGCTGTAACAGTTGATCCGTGGTCAAAGGGCAGCTGTAACAGTTGATCCGTGGTCAAAGGGCAGCTGTAACAGTTGATCCGTGGTCAAAGGGCAGCTGTAACAGTTGATCCGTGGTCAAAGGGCAGCTGTAACAGTTGATCCGTGGTCAAAGGGCAGCTGTAACAGTTGATCCGTGGTCAAAGGGCAGCTGTAACAGTTGATCCGTGGTCAAAGGGCAGCTGTAACAGTTGATCCGTGGTCAAAGGGCAGCTGTAACAGTTGTTCCCACTGACTCAGCAGATCAATCCAGGACACACATGACATGTGCCTCTAGCTCTGTGACTTGACTATCTTAGACTGGCATAGCGCCTTCTCTCTCTGCTTTTTATCCTGCTGTTTTCCTTCACTTTTATTCTCTTTCTGTCTCTTTCTCTATTCTTCCTTTTTCCTCCTATTTATATGTTAATTAATATCTCCCCCTCTTGCACCCTAAACTCTCTCTGTCACTCTCTCCATGTGCCATGTAGACGTGCAGTGGAGGAGCTGCTGAAGGAGACCAGTAGGGCTCGGGTGCGAGCAGAAACTATGGGTCCAGCAGGCTGGTGAGCGGCATACGTTAGTAAAGGATCTGGTAAACCATCTGTTATGGGTGTTTGGCTTTCAATGCAGAATGTACTTGACACATGGCAAGGTGTGACAGACCAAGACGGATGCATATCAAAGACAATGGCTCATATTGAAGGCCTTGCTGGATTTGAAATGTTAATTTTGGTTCAACTGTCTTCCAGGATGAAATGTCCACTGCGTAGCACCAACAAGCGTTTCCTGCTCAACACACTGCGCACCACCATCCCACAGCGCCGCCCTGCTGGCCACTCAGGAGAACAGACATCAGAGTGTAGGAGGCGCAGCAGGACCCCATCCACAGACAGAGACAGAGACAGTCACAGACGACACAGGGACGAAGACAGTCATAGGGACAGCAGAGAACATAGTCTCAAAGATGGACACAAAAGAGACAAAGACAGCAACACGTGCCACAGAGACGGCTACAAATACAGAGGGGTTGGAGACGATGACAGATACAGACATAGAGACAAGAAACACCGTGATAAAAGTGTCCCTGGTCACAAAACACACAGTCCCCATTCTAAAGACCACTCCCCATCTGAAGTCCCTTCCTCTTGTAGAGACCGCTCTCTTCGCCGATAGTAGCTCCTCCTCCTCATCAGACCACGCCCATTTCAGGGCCAGTTCTCACTCCATAGGCCACACCTATCAATCAAACCAGCACCTGTCAAAGACATTCCCAGTGGGAGGACCCACATGTGACATCATAACCTTGTAGGGAGTGCTGTAACGGCATTACCAGAGGAGGTTCTCCCTCGAAGACATACATAACCATTGAATGACTGGAAAGACATACATAACCATTGAATGACTGGAAAGAATGTATTGTCTGAGAATGTGAGAAAGATTGGGGTTGCTGTTGTCAGTTTGTGACAAGCATAACTGATTAAATTGCATTTGTTTCTACTGATCTTTTAACTGGAGGTCGTGTCTTTTCTATTCTTATTCTCAATTTTGACACACTTATTCCCATCTTGCACTCAGCCCTGTTATTTCATTGTGAATCTTGCTGGTACGATCTGTAAACTGACATGATCAAATCAAATTTTATTAGTCACATGTGCCGAATACAACAGTGAAATGCTTACTTACGAGCCCCTAACTAACAGTGCAGTTTCAAAAAAATGTGGATAAGAGTAAATCAAATTAACAAGTAATTAAAGAGCAGCAGTAAAAAATAACAAAATGCACAGGGGGAGCTGTCTCAGCCTCCAGCAAGAGGTAAAATATATAGTGAAAACAATAGTGGTCCTAAAACAGAACCTTGAGGAACACTGAAATTTAGGCCATAAGACTCCTGAACAGGTAACCAATGGTTACCTGGACTATTTGCATCATGTGCCTCCTCCTCCCAACCCCTCTTTTACGCTGCTGCTACTCTGTTTATCTCATATGCATAGTCACTTTAACTATACATTCATGTACATACTACCTAAATTGGCCTGACCAACCAGTGCTTCCGCACATTGGCTAACCGGGCTATCTGCATTGTGTCCCACCACCCGCCAACCCCTCTTTTTACGCTTCTGCAACTCTCTGTTCATCATATATGCACAGTCACTTTAATGATACCTACATGTACATACTACCCCAATAAGACTGACTAACAGGTGTCTATATATAGCCTTGCTACTCTTTTTTTCAAATGTCTTTCTACTGTTGTTTTATTTCTTTACTTACCTACACACACATACCTTTTTTTGGCACCATTGGTTAGAGCCTGTAAGTAAGCATTTCACTGTAAGGTTTACACAAATCAAATCTATTTATATAGCCATTCGTACATCAGCTGATATCTCAAAGTGATGTACAGAAACCCAGCCTAAAACCCCAAACAGCAAACAATGCAGGTGTTGAAGCACGTTGGCTAGGAAAAACTCCCTAGAAAGGCACACCACCAACTTACCATCCTGAGACAAGGCCGAGTATAGCCCACAAAGATCTCCGCAATGGCACAACCCAAGGGGGGTTGCCAACCCAGACAGGAAGATCACATCAGTGACTCAACCCACTCAAGTTACGCACCCCTCCTAGGGAAGGCATGAAAGAGCACTAGTAAGCCAGTGACTCAGCCCCTGTAATAGGGTTAGAGGCAGAGAATCCCAGTGGAAAGAGGGGAACCGGCCAGGCAGAGACAGCAAGGACGGTTCGTTGCTCCAGAGCCTTTCCGTTCACCTTCACACTCCAGACTACACTCAATCATATGACCCACTGAAGAGATGAGTCTTCAGTAAAGACTTAAAGGTTGAGACCGAGTTTGCGTCTCTCACATGGGTAGGCAGACCATTCCATAAAAATTGAGCTCTATAGGAGCCCTGCCCCCAGCTGTTTGCTTAGAAATTCTAGGGACAATTAGGAGGCCTGCGTCTTGTGACCGTGGCGTACGTGTAGGTATGTACGGCAGGACCAAATCAGAGAGATAGGTAGGAGCAAGCCCATGTAATGCTTTGTAGGTTAGCAGTAAAACCTTGAACTCAGCCCTTGCCTTCACAGGAAGCCAGTGTAGGGAGGCTAGCACTGGAGTAATTCTAGTCAGGATTCTAGCAGCCGTATTTAGCACAAACTGAAGTTTATTTAGTTCTTTATCCGGGTAGCCGGAAAGTAGAGCATTGCAGTAGAATTATTAAAAGAATTATTAAAATTATTAAAATTATTAGAATTATTAAAAGCATGGAATTATTTTTCTGCATCATTTTTTGGACAGAAAGTTTCTGATTTTTGCAATGTTACGTAGATGGAAAAAAGCGGTCCTTGAAACAGTCTTGATTTGTTCGTCAAAAGAGAGATCACGGTCCCGAGTAACGCCGAGGTACTTCACAGTTTTATTTGAGACGACTGTACAACCATTAAGATTAATTGTCAGATTCAACAGAAGATCTCTTTGTTTCTTGGGACCTAGAACCAGCATCTCTGTTTCGTCCGAGTTTAAAAGTAGAAAGTTTGCAGGCATCCACTTCCTTATGTCTGAAACACAGGCTTCTAGCGAGGGCAATTTTGGGGCTTCACCATGTTTCATTGAAATGTACAGCTGTGTGTCATCCGCATAGCAGTGAAAGTTAACATTATGTTTTCGAATGACATCCAAGAGGTAAAATATATAGTGAAAACAATAGTGGTCCTAAAACGGAACCTTGAGGAACACCGAAATGTACAGTTGATTGAGGACAAACCATTCACAGAGACAAACTGATATCTTTCCGACAGATAAGATCTAAACCAGGCCAGAACTTGTCCGTGTCGACCAATTTGGGTTTCCAATCTCTCCAAAAGTATGTGGTGATCGATGGTATCAAAAGCAGCACTAAGGTCTAGGAGCACGAGGACAGATGCAGAGCCTCGGTCTGATGCCATTAAAAGGTCATTTACCACCTTCACAAGTGCAGTCTCCGTGCTATGATGGGGTCTAAAACCAGACTGAAGAATTTCATATACATTGTTTGTCTTCAGGAAGGCAGTGAGTTGCTTCGCAACAGCCTTTTCTAAAAATGTTGAGAGGAATGGAAGATTCAATATAGTTTTAAAAATGTTCTGGGTCAAGGTTTGGCTTTTTCAAGAGAGGCTACCTGTTGTATTCGGCACATGTGACAAATAAACTTTGATTTGATGTTCTGCAGTGGTATACCCAGGGTTGACTGGCTGGGGTTGTATCCAAGTCACACCCACATGTTCTACAGTGGTATACCCAGGGTTGACTGTCTGGGGTTGTATCCAAGTCACACCCACATGTTCTACAGTGGTACGCCCAGGGTTGACTGTCTGGGGTTGTTTTCCACAGATGTAATGTGCCTTTTAATCCAGCAGGTGACATGTGATATCCGCATTGACCCAGGGCTTTTGACGTTCGCGTTGTAATACAGCAGAGATGTTTTTGCAGTCATGTCCCTGGCGCTATTGATGGGGAAAAAAACATAACAAAGCGAACAAACGGGGCCTTGTCCAACGTTAGAATTATAAAGCCTAGGGAGATTTAACTGGTCCTGGTGAATATATTCTTCTCGTGTTCAAATTACTCTTCTCGTGTTAATGATTTTTCCCTAAAATATAGTCTACATATTATTAGACCCACAAAATGGCACTTCAAAATCCCATAATGTAGATAGTATATTTGTTGCTTAATCCTTTCGATTTGGCATTAAGCTGATTTGCAGTCGTTATTTCACATTGTCTCTCATAGTTTGATTTATGGTGCCGTAATTTCTTCACTCAGAATAGATTTGATTTTAATTGTCGTTTGCATTTGGTCGTTACTCACTGTTGGCCATGTTTACATAAGCTATGGCTGTCGCCATGGGTAAGCACTTTTTATCGTGTCTACTCATTTTTGACATCTATATACCTGCTTCTATCAGAAACGGATTTGTTTGTGAAAGAAAGAATATCTACTGTTTTCGTGACACTCCTCGGGTTCTGTAAAACCTGTTCTTTGAATTCCACTTGGTTTTTCTTTAATCCATTAACCAACATTTTACTTCAATAATTCTCATTTTTAATTACACAGAAATAGGATAATACAACAACAATATATATTCCTATTAGTTCATCATGGTTGTTGTTAATTTGGAAATATATATAAATGTGTGTGTGTGTGTAGTACCAATCAAAAGTTTGGACACACCTACTCATTCAAGGGTTTATCTATATTTGTACTATTTTCTATATTGTAGAATAATAGTGAATATATTACAACTATGAAATAACACATATGGAATCATGTAGTAAACAAAAAAGTCTAAATATATATTTTCTATTTGAGATTCTTCAAAGTAAGTACCCTTTGCCTTGACGACAGCTATGCAGACTATTGGCATTCATGTGTTATTTCATAGTTTTGATGTCTTCACTATTATTCTACAATGTATAAAATAGTACAAATATAGATAAACCCTTGAATGAGTAGGTGTGTCCAAACTTTTGACTGGTACTGTATATATGCTTTGCTCTATCTTGGCCAGGTCGCAGTTGTAAATGAGAACTTGTTCTCAACTGGCCTACCTGGTTAAATAAATCAAATAAAATATATATACAGTATATACATATTTAATTTAACCAGAGAAGTCACATTGAGATGTACATCTCCTTTTCAAGTGAGCCCTGGACAAGGGAGCGGCATATAGTTAAACAACAGACACAAAAACACACCAAGCAAAACAATGAATGAAAGTTAAAACAGTGCAAAGTGCATAACTGATCTTAAAAGAGCAGCTTTAAAAACGTGCATTCAGTGGTCAGCGGTCCTCAATTATCATTTTAGACCCATTGTTGATGGGTTATTAGGCAATACTAATTATCCCTATTACTTTAGATTTTTTTATGGGATTGACAATTTCCATGAATTGAGAAAGACCTTGTTTGAGCAATTTAATTTAAGATTGAATGAATGAATCATGTTGCTCGCTAGGCGCTCATGGGGGTAACCCAGGGACTATATGAGGCAACATCAGTATGAACAGCATGGCCATTCACTAAAGCATTATTGTATCTCTCCTCACAGCACTCCGTTCCATCTGGTGTTTCTAACACGTTGGGTCCATAACCTGTACTGCACTCTATGCGGCTATGGACCCTCTCGATTGCCTACAGACGTTTTATTGCGGTTCATATTAAGAGTCCTTAAAGGCTTTTTATTTGCAAACCTGTTTGTGAATCATTGCATTTGGGTTCAGCAACGCCGCATTAACTTTCACTTAAAACCATTACGCAAATTTCAATGCCATGGATAAGGGGTCTAAATAGCGTTTTACGCAGTCACGCTTCATAAACTCCGTTGTGCGTTTTCAGTGTAGCGGGGAAATACATGCGGTTAACAGTTTCCTTCCTCGTTCAAACGACGAGCAAATATAAACACCATTAAGCGACAATACATGGACTGATTTGTATGGAATTGGTTTACTTGAACTTTATAGCAGGTGCTGAGTGCCCCATTAAGATACTGGAGAAAGAGCCATAATCTCTCTTGAAGAACTCAGTGCTGCCATAGGCCTATTAGTTTCTGTGTGCGTTTGACTGGTCATTTTAGACATCACGTCAACTGTCATGTCTAAAATGCAGATAAAGCCTATGTAAGAACAATGGCCAAAACAGAAAAACAATGTAAACGTTATATATATATATTTTAAATGTCTTATCTCATGTAGGCTAATGGTTATTATCGATGGCCTGCAAGGCCAGCTGAAAGAAATTCTAGTGCTTTATAACATTACAGTTATAACATGGTAATACATTTGATATTTTAATAAGTCGTGGGCCTTAGCTGCTGTCTGGCACTCAGTTGCTGCGTAAAGGTGCTCGCCCGCCTGGAGAGACGTGTATTTCCTCGCACCACGCGCGCTAATTGAGTGCTGCTCCTCACTCCATGCTAATTGGTTTACACCCTGGCTCTCCTCTTTACTTTACCGTGAAGAGTGTTGTTTAATGGAGCGAGCACCTGTCTGCCTAATGTCCAGCAAACACAGAGGAAGAGTGGCGGTGGGAGACACGAGCTCTGCTGCTGTTTGTTATGAACCAGAGGAGATCCGTTAAATGGTGTTAAATGAGCCATTGGCTATAATGGGCTGGATTTAAAAAGTCGCAAGTTCGGCCACTTTTAAGAGAACACTAAAAGGTATCCAACCAGGAGAGGGTTCGGCCAGGACTTGGTCTTTGATCCCCTAGATCTCATTGCCAAGTTTCCAAGACAACCGCCGCTGCAAGTTGCTTATCACCAGGGTCAGCCGATGCGAGTAGGCTATTAGGCCTATACATCTGGTTATCGATTTCCCCCTCTATCAGTCGCCTATTGATAAGAGAACTAGGTTCATATAAATGTTCAATGGCTGACATTGTTCTACGGCAGTGAAATCTGCATTCAGGCTTCACGAGCGCACTGCATTCCCATCGTTTCTTCTTCTTTTCCATCAAGAGAGCCAAAGCCGTGATGATACTGACATTGCGGAGGCACTTTCTGTTTGCGTTTCTCTTCGTGCTTTTTCTCTGCGGGCCGCAATCTCTCTGATTAGTTCGATGGCATTAGCCCCTGTCCGCTCGCAGCGATAGGACCCGCAGATTCCGCTGCTCACCTGTATATCGCTGCATTAGGACCAACTTGCGGCAGGTGGGTCTCAGATATCCGCCGTCAAACAGTGGAGTGTTTGCCGAGGGCATTGATTTGTGCACGGTCAATTCTGTTCAATTATTGTCGCTCCGCGGGGCAGAGAATACAGACACGAATAGAAACTAAGGTGACGACTTCTCCGTTTTGTGTAATCAGTGAAACCAATGGCTTAGGTGCAGCAGGGTCACGTGGTGGCGGTGACACACCTGCGCAGGGCCTATAGCGGAGACAGATGCACGAGCAGCACAGGTAGAGCAGAGCACAAGGTTCCACGCAGCAAAGGCAATAGGGCGCATGTACATGTGTGCACACACACCCGTTGGATAGCCCTGGCCCTCGGCAGTCATGAATCGAGAAGAGCACTACTATTCCCCCGCGCAGCTGTTCAAAGACCCCTGCCCCTACCAGAGACCCCACAGCGAAGACTTCAGCCACAGCCCTCCGCCCTGCCTCTACATGGGCCGGCAGGCTCAGTCCGTCTATTCCTCGCCTTCCATCGGAGGGCTAGACCAGGCAAGTCTCCCTGATATTGCTCCGTACAGTATGCCAATGCGAGAGGACCCAGGTGTGCCGCAGCTCCACCACCCCCAGGCGCCCCAGCAGACTATCCAACCGGGGGGTTACGGAGACCCGGGGGAGCTGGCTCTGTGTGCGGATAGGAACAGATACCACCTGCCTTTCCCCTGGATGAAAAGCACCAAGTCTCACGTGCAAACCTGGAAGGGACAGTGGGCAGGTAACTCACTGCAGTCACCTTGGCAATTTTCGTATAATTCTCGTTGCTGTAGGGCTGCAAAGAAAGCTATCCATCTAGGCCTCTCAAGGAATCTACCCACACATTTATAGGAATTTTGCAGACCGTTCTTTTGCAGTAGGCCTATCTAAATATATTCGTGAACACACTTTTATACTGTATAAATAGCCTACAAGTGGATAATCTATTTGATTCAAATACAATATTTCAACTAAAGTATTTATGTAATAGTTAATTGAACATTCAGGAGTTTTCTTTTGCCAATAGCCATGGAGTGAATGTTATTTGACCATAGAGAATTCAGCAGACATAAAAGTGAACATTGAGTGTAATTCAAAAGCAATTTAACTCACACAATCAACTGTCGTGTATGGAGCATGAGTTGCCGCTGCTTTATGTGTAGGCTAATGCCACTGATGTGAACATAAGCCTAGAAAACGATCAGACGTTCATCGTGATAAATGTTCATGAAGTTTGAATAGACTGAGTCTTTTGTTCATGTATAAGAACTTATTCTAGACATCATGATGTAATTTATATTTCGAGGGTGGGTGGCAGTTTACCTTGTCAATCAATCTGTAAAGGACCTAGGTTCCCTCATACAAGCCAAACTGTTTTGTATGCCTCTGAAGGTGTGCCTCCTGTCTCAAGTACCAAGTTGAGATTTACTTCAAATATGTGAAAATGTCCGTTGTGACAATTTCTTTGTTAATGATTTCCAAATGGCAGTTATTATCCATATAGGCCTTCATGAAAAATGCTGCGTAGTATATAGTACAGTGTCTTACAATAACCTTCATTATATCAATATTTTTAGACATATCAAATATATTAAAGTGTATATCATTAAGGTGGAGTCTTTAGGAATCGTATCAAAATAACGAGTCAACTCTTCCTCCTAAAAGTATTTTCTGTTGCGGCCATTTTAAGTGAACTTGGTTCAGCGGGTAAATGGGAACTCGATTGAGCCTTTTTTTTCTTCTAACCTAAAATATCTGAATACGTTTTCAAGCCACTTACACAATTAAACGAAATATAAAGTAGTGTATGTTACTCAGCGCCTGACTTGGGCCACCGGAGCTGAGGACCGGCACCTTCAATTTTCTACTGCTTGATCTCTTGTTCCTCTTATATAATATTAGCTGAAAAGTATTGTGGAGCACCTGCACCTTACTATAAACAGTACCAAAACCCAAAATGAGCACCGGCACCTATTTCAGTCCAGGTGAGGCACTGATGTTACTTAAATAAATTGATGGTAACAAGATGTGGAAAGGTTAGAGCAGAGCACACGGCTCTTCTCAATAATTTCGTAGGCCTACAGAAAATGATTCTCTCAACTCAACCTTCCTCAAAAACAATAACACAAATATTGTTTGTAATTAATAGGACAATTGCGATACAAATGTGTTAAATATGACTTAATTAAGCTATATGTGCTTTTGTTTATTCCCGTGGCTTTAGAAAATTGTGTAACTTTACACACGATACACTTTTTGGCAAATCATTTCGATACAAGCTTATTTCAGTAAAAATATCTTCCTCATCAGACAAACGCAACCAGGGCAAAAATAAGCTTATTCTAAAACGAATAATTAAGCAGTTCAACTATTGAATAGAAAATATTTGAAATGCTTATTTATTTTGAAGTCAAAGACCACCTTGACCAATAAAAAAGTTAAACAGTTATGCCACTAATTTCATCATTCAAAACACAAATGAATTGTAGTGGTGATACAGGAGAAACTATGGCTGTTCTTTTATCACGTGGGCCTACCTTTATGTTTTATAAAAATCCTTACATTAAATTAACGGACTGTCTGTAAATTGCCTTGTTGATCCAGGCTTTGTGTTTTAGTGAACAGTTCAAGTTAGCGAAACTACTATAGAATAATAGCCTATCATGTGAAAAGAAATTAGATTATAAGCCACAAGATGTTCAACTATTGTACACTTTTGTCAACTAACAAAACCCACAGTAATCGTGTCACAGAGCCTGGAGCGGTGGGTGCGGAGTCAAACGCAGAGAGCAGAGGATACTGGGGAAACCCGACTTTATTTCGGTTTCCAATGCGAACGCCCAAAACAGGCGAAATAATCACAAAAATGTCCAACCCAACACATGGCACAAACGGACAGGAACACTAGACGCACAACCTCGACTAACAGAAAACAAGTCCGCACAAAAACAGGCGGGCCTATTCATTTATTATTTTTTTATTTCACCTTTATTTAACCAGGTAGGCTAGTTGAGAACAAGTTCTCATTTGCAACTGCGACCTGGCCAAGATAAAGCATAGCAGTGTGAACAGACAATATATACATTGTGTGCAAAGGGCATGAGGAGGTAGGCGAATAATTAAACATTTGCAGATTAACACTGGAGTGATAAATTATCAGATGGTCATGTACAGGTAGAGATACTGGTGTGCAAAAGAGCAGAAAAGTAAATAAATATAAACAGTATGGGGATGAGGTAGGTAAAATTGGGTGGGCTATTTACCGATAGATGTACAGCTGCAGCGATCGGTTAGCTGCTCAGATAGCAGATGTTTGAAGTTGGTGAAGGAGATAAAAGTCTCCAACTTCAGCGATTTTTGCAATTCGTTCCAGTCACAGGCAGCCTAACAGACGTAAATAGTCCTGAATCAAAAACAAAATAAGAGACAGGTGCAACCAATAAGACAAAACAAACAGAAAAGGAAAAAGGGATTGGTGGCAGCTAGTAGACCGGCGACGACGACCGCCGAGCGCCGCCCGAACAGGCAGGGGAGCCACCTTCGGTGGGATTCGTGACAATTCGAAATGTTACTATCTGTTGCTATAGTTGCATTGACAGCTGTGAGGGTTACCTGTCTTCTGATTTAGCCTACTGTATGTGTTTTAGTTATCATCCAACTGTTTCTATACAGTAGATGTTCTGCATTCTTGGGTGGTCAGTGGGTGAGCTGAGTTCAGTCAGCGTGCTGTGTGCGTTTCAGCTAGACCCAATGGGTTAGAACCCACTGGTGGGTCATTGCCAATTTCATCTAGATTGTGCATTTGGGACTTTGACTGTGACAGGGTACAATGTTAAGTTAAAAACTCAAAACCCTTTCCATCTCTCCACTCCTGCTCTTTCATTGCCTCTCACTCTTTCTCTATCTTCCCCTCCCCTCCCTCCCCATCCTCCCCCTAGGCCACTACATGGAGGCAGAGGAGAACAAGCGGACAAGGACTGCCTACACGCGAGCCCAGCTCCTGGAGCTGGAGAAGGAGTTCCTGTTCAACAAATACATCAGCAGGCCGCGGCGTGTAGAGCTGGCCCTCACCCTCAGCCTCACAGAGAGACACATCAAGATCTGGTTCCAGAACCGACGGATGAAGTGGAAGAAGGAGGAGGACAAGAAGAGAGTGAGGGGGGTCGACCCCGAGCAGGACTCGTCCATTACGTCAGGGGACCTGAAGGATGAGGCTGGGCTGGGGGTCGGAGGGGCTGGGTTGGGGGTCGGGGGGGCAGGGGTGGGGGTCGCGTTGGCAGGGGCTCCCACACCGGCACCTCTCACCACTACCACCACACCCCCCTCACCCCTACACTCCCACTCCCACTCCATGTCAGGTTCGAGAGACTCGGCTTAGCCGGGCTGATATGGGTGAAAATTGGGCAGACACTGAAGAAAAGGAAGGCACTTTTCAAACAGACTCCGCTGGCATCATTCATGTTCGTTGTCGGCCGTGAAAGATTGAAGAGATGTGAAGGGAGAGGACTGCAGGGGCATTGTCTGTGATGTCATCATTCTGCGACGGAACTGACCTCATGTTGGTGTTGAGGACCTGAGGGGCATGCACTGATGATGACACTTTGCATTGGACATACATATAGACCCACTTTATACTATTGCTCTGATCCCTGGGCAGTAGCACCAGCAGCTTGGAGAGACCGTGGAGATACAGACCACACAACTCTGGTGAGAGCTACTTTTAAAGCAAGCTTAGTGCTTTAAAACCAATGCACTTCAGATTTCAAACTTTTCTCTGAACATTTTGGCAGTATAATGTATGCAGTTTACGCACAGTACATGGTTCTGCTGTCAATAGTAACAATACTGATGCATTTTCTGATAAATTGTTATATGACAAAAATGAGTCACTCACACCAGTTATATAGCCTTTACATATGTGTTATATAGCCTTTACATATGTGTTATATAGCCTTTACATATGTTATCATATCGTTGATGTCTAAATGATAGGCACTGTGAAGAATGTACTATATTTTGAAATCTTTATTAATTAAGCTATCATCTCAGACTTATCAAATGAAAGTTCATATTTGAAATCAGAATAAAATCAATGAAACATCTGCAGTTATTTAATTACTTTTGCTCAATTTTGGCACTTGGTACAATTAAGCACATTTAGGCACAGTTACTCCTTTACGCACAACAATGACGCAGCCATTATGATGCACTATTCAAACACATACAAATCATCAGGTAGACCACACGAAACTGTATGTCATCCCGTCAGTCAGTTATAGCTTGTTGGACGTCTCCGGGACCACGAGCCCCTGCAGACGGAGGTGACAGATCTTCTTCACTTCATCGATGGCGCACGCCCTCTCAATGGTGCGCTCGTTCCGGAGCCGCTCCTCTAGCTGCCGCAGGATGGTCGCCTTGTTGTTCATCCGCGCGCAGATCACGAAGGGGAAACCGAAGTGGTCCTTGTATTCCGTATTCAGCCGGGCCATGCGAGAGACCTCCGCGGTGGTCAGCGTGTCCAAACCGGCCTGGACCTGTTCCTCTCGCGACTCCCGGGTCAGAGTCCCACTCTGGAGGTCTCTACCCGTGAGGTCGGGGTGAACTCTGAGGATTCCCTCTTTACCTGTGGATAGTAGAGTTTAGATAGTTTTTCCAGCATCGGACGACTATCGCAAATTCAACATTCATTGATTAATAGAATAGCGTGTAGTAAAATATATTTCACATCCACGTTTAAAAACCTTATAGTTTAACAATCTCTCGTTGGACTAGTAGGTTGCAAGTTCGAATCCCCGAGCTGACCAGGTACAAATCTGTCGTTCTCTCCCTGAACAGGCAGTTAACCCACTGTTCCTAGGCCGTCATTGAAAATAAGATTTTGTTCTTAACTGACTTGCCTAGTTAAATAAAGGTTAAAAAAAATAATAAAATAAAAAACAATCTCTCACCAGCTGAATGTAAAAAATAAAAAAAATATTACATTTTAAAGAAAGAACAAATAACTGCCTATGGGTTATCCATTCATCCTTGGCTATACCTGATTCGGGGAGGGCATCGATGAAGTCATTTATACTGGCCTCCAGGTCAGCAAGGCTCGAGAATGGACGGCGGGACCATACTGCGGCCGTTATGAGTGGGCATTTCTCCACCACGTTACCGAAAACATCCACAAATTCCTCATAGGGGAGATAATTCACTGATCCGATGTCCATATTAAACTCTACTGTCTCGTCTGCACAGACTCATTAGTAGCGGCCCCAAAACTGCCCTTCGGACAGGTCAACAGAAAAGCCCAGCATGCCAACACTGTAGGGTTATTGAACTCCGGGACAACAAGGCGCGATGACCCCTCATGCCTTCTTATGCCCAGATTTGAAGTCTTACTAGTTTATAATGCAACCCGAACCTTGGCCTGTTTGTTATATTTCAAAAGGTTTGAATTAAGATAAAGTGGTCTTTCACAGTTTTTAATTTGATGCGAGCCAGGTGAATGACACTATTGCGTCTCAGAACACCGGAACGGCAGGCGTAGCTCTGGCGCCACCAATCGTGCAATTTGTGCCATTGCTCCCCACCCCCTATAAATATAAAACACCACTGTTCATTATCAATGTCACTCAGACATAATATAAAAGCCACAAAAACTGTGATCATTTCAAATACTTTATTTCAAATATTTGAACAATTTCCAGAACTCAGATGTACAAACATACCGAAAACTAAATCGTTGTTATTAATTTAAAAAAAATAACTTCACATAGGAAATAAAAGACAGAATAATCCAGCTGTCAAAATGATTTAAATATCTCTTCTCCAAAAACAGTAATAACATGATTAATATTGAATTAGTTGCACACAGTGTATAATATGTTCACAAAAACAGGTTGTTTTAATTTTGACATCCATTACTATGTTACAATGTTAAATATGACTTTATCAATTCCTACAGTGACGAAGCTACTAGCCTTTGATACAAAAACAGTTTTAATTGACATATTCATTGTTAAACATATTTGGATAAAGCAAGTCATCAGTGCATTTGAAATCCACAGCATTATACAAATATACACTACCGGGATATAATAGGAGAAATCCTTATGGCACAGAAGAATTAGAAAGACAGGCCACTGCTCTCACTGACATGGTTTCAGAGGATTGTCACCATCAGTCTCCATGGCAACCCTGTCAGACAGTGTTGTGGTGGTTGTTGTTGGGGCCTCTCCAGTGGAGTGGGTCTTGCAGTATTGGTTCTGTGACTGTGCTTGATGACCCTTTTCTTTGGCCAAGGCTGAGAGATCAGATTTCACAGGTGCATTCTGGTATAACACATGACTGCAGTGCTTGTCCAGGATGTTATGGTAGAGCTAAAAGAGAAATCACGACTTTAATGGAATGACGTGCACTGAGGTTTGTTGTATTGTTTGAGCCTCACCTTCTCCTCCATGTCGGCCAGTTGGTCGTCCATGAAGGCCACCAGCTTGGAGAAGTGAGGGCGGTCCCGAGGCTCCAAGGCCCAGCACTTACACATGATCGAATACCTGCAGGAGGGAGGAAGGGAGGGGGGATAAAACCTCTTTTACAGTTCCTATATTTGATAATAATTAAATGTGCATGATGTAATGTTATAGATGTAGGTGCAGAGCGGTTCTGGATACGTACACAGATTCACTAGCGTAGTATGGCTGCTCCATCTTAAAACCTCTCTCTATCATCACATAGAAGTTGTTGTCCACCTTTATCCCTGGGTAGGGGGTCACACCTGAGAGAGAGAGAGCGCATATCACTTAATACAGTGCCTTCAGAAAGTATTCATACCCCTTGACTTATTCCACATGATGTTGTTTTACAGCCTGAATGCAAAATTGATTATATCAACAACAAATTCTCACCCATCTACACACAATACCAATGACAAGGTGAAAACATGTTTAGACATTTTTGCAAACATATTGAAAATGAAATACAGAAATATCTAATTTACAGAAGTATTCACACCCCTGAGTCAATACTTTGTAGAAGCACCTTTGTCAGCGATTACAGCGATTAACATGATGCAGCCACCACCATGCCTGAAAGTATGAAGAGGGGTATTCAGTGATGTGTTGGATTTGACCCAAACATAACACTTTGTATTCAGGACATAAAGTTCATTTCTTTGCCATATTTTTTGCAGTTTTACTTTTTGCGCCTTATTGCAAACAGAATGCATGTTTCAGAATATTTGTAATCTGTACAGGCTTCCTTATTTTCACTCTGTCATTTAGGTGTCACGCTGGTATAAAGGATTTTGGAGACAGGCGCAGGAATATACAATAGGGGTTAGGTACTCACACCACCAACGCATAGGTACTCACACCACCAACACATAGGTACTCACACCACCAACACATAGGTACTCACACCACCAACGCATAGGTACTCACACCACCAACACATAGGTACTCACACCACCAACACATAGGTACTCACACCACCAACACATAGGTACTCACACCACCAACACATAGGTACTCACACCACCAACGCATAGGTACTCACACCACCAACGCATAGGTACTCACACCACCAACACATAGGTACTCACACCACCAACACATAGGTACTCACACCACCAACGGACATGGGAACAATAACCGACAAAGACAGAGGGAACAGAGGGCACATATACAACATACTAATCAGGGGAAATGGGAACCAGGTGTGTGATCAGACAGGACAGTCTGGGGTTGATGATAATGAATTCCGTTCAGTGAAGGCTAGAAAACCGGTGACGTAGACCTCCGGGAACTGGTGTACAGAATGAGCAGCAGTACCTGGGGATCCATGACATTAGGTTAGTATTGTGGAGTAACTACAATGTTGTTGATCCATCCTCAGTTTTCTCCTATCAAAGCCATTCAACTCTGTAACTGTTTTAAAGTCACCATTGGCCTCATGGTGAAATCCCTGAGCGGTTTCCTTTCTCTACGGATCTCCCCGGTACTGATGCTCATCAGTACCTCATTCTGTTCACCACTTCCGCAGGTCTACGTCTCCGGTTTTCTAGCCTTCACTTCACATGATCATCAACCCCGGATTGTCTTTACAAGGACGCCTGTATCTTTGTAATGACTGCGTGTATTTATACACCATCCAAAGTGTCATTAATACATTTACTATGCTCAAATGGACATTCAATGTCTGCTTTCATTTGATTTTTACCCATCTACCAATAGATGCCCTTCTTTGTCAACTGAAAAATCTCAACGTAATCCATTTTAAAAAGTCACGGGAGTGAATTCTTTCTGAAGGCACTGTATCAGGGAAAAGATCAAGTTTTATTTGTCACATGTGCAAGTACAGTGACATGTTTAACTTGCAAGCCCTTCCCAACAGTGCAGTATTAAATACATATCAAAATAGTATAACAAAAAACAAACACGAGAAACAAGAAAGAAAGAGAAAAACCAGGAGAATGTAAGCTACAGGGTCAGTGCCAGTACCAAATGCACACATTATGTGTGTGTAGTTCGTACCCACTGGGACAGATGTCAATCTATCGTCTATTCCACGTTGTTTCCACGTCATTTAAACTAAATGAACATTGATTCAACCAGTGTCCAGTGGATATTCTTATTTTTTTGTGAACAAAAGTATGCTTTTTGAACCCTTCCACCCCCATCCCATCCCACCCCACCCCACCCTCCCCCACCCCCATCCCATCCCCCACATACACTGACACCCTACAATACAATCAAAAGTAAGAGTAGGTATGTTTATGTGGCTACCCAGAGAGAAGACCTCCCACAGCAGGATACCATAGGCCCAGACATCGCTCTGCATGGTGTACATCCCCTGGAAGATACTCTCTGGAGCCATCCACTTCACTGGCAGACGCACCTGCAACACAACACACACACACACACACACACACACACACACACACACACACACACACACACACACACACACACACACACACACACACACACACACACACACACACACACACACACACACACACACACACACACACACACACACACACTGACACTGGATTCTGAGAACATAGATGTCACTGACACAACAGAGAATTTGTCGAATACAGACAAACTCTCGGTTTCCACTATAAAGCACAGTCACAAAGTCAAAATTGGCTATTGTAAAAAAAGCAGGATTATTTCATTAGCTTTTTAGTCTTACTTGAAGGTTAGAGTTAGGCACAAGGTTAGCAATGCAGTTACATTTAGGTTTAAAATCACATTTTAAGAAGATAAATATCAGAAATAGGAAGGGTTTATGTGGTAACTAGCAGTGCTTGACTGAAATAGGTGCTGGTACTCATTGTGGGTGTCGGTACTGTTAATATTTAGGTGCAGGAGCTTTTGATACTACAATACTTTTGAGCTAATATTCTATAAGAGGAACAGGAGCTCAAGCAGTTGAAAATTGAAGGTGACGACCGAAACACTCCCTCCTGTGTATAGTCCTTACATTTCCTCTCACTACGTAGTTGGAGTCATTGTCGATGTCCCGGGCCAGTCCAAAGTCCCCGATCTTTACTAGTCCACCCTGAGTCACCAACACGTTCCTGGCAGCAAGGTCACGATGGATACACTGGAGACAGATACACACACCCAGGACACAGAGAGGGTGTGACGATGTCGGGTACAGGCCAGGGAGTATTAAGATTTATTGCAGTGAGCGCAGGCTTGTATAATTCTGGGGGGACATGGTGAAGTGAATATGGTGCCATGTGTAGTGTGTAGTTTGCAGTGGGCAGTATTGTTGCTCCACATACGTGTTTGGAGGACAGGAAGTCCATGCCCTTGGCCACCTGATAGGAGAAGCTGAGCAGGTCGTCGTAAGTCAGCGCCTCCTCCTCCTCCTCCTCCTCCTCCTGCAGCTCATTTAACTCCTCATAGATCCCTGGACCTGGGGATCAACAGTGATCAACAGGGATCAGCTGGGACCAACAGTGATCAACAGGGATCAACAGGGATCAGCTGGGATCAACAGTGATCAACAGGGATCAACAGGGATCAGCTGGGATCAACAGTTATCAACAGGGATCAACAGGGATTAGCTGGGATCAACAGTGATCAACAGGGATTAGCTGGGATCAACAGGGATCAACTGTGATCAACAGTGATCAACAGGGATTAGCTGGGATCAACAGGGATCAGCTGGGATCAACAGTGATCAACAGGCATCAGCTGAGATCAACAGGGATCGACAGAATCCACTGGACAGCAGTGGGGAGATCCTATAGATATTTTAAGTAAGTAAGCAAGCCTATTTCTTAATTTGTGTGTGTGTGTGTGTCTACCCCACACTGACCACCAGAGGTGTTCATGGGAGAAGAGTTGAGGCTGATCAGGGCAATACTCTCTTGCCCTCTAGTGGTGGTGGGGGACATGGGGATGTATATGCTGTCCACTGGCCTCTGGAACTCACTAAGAAGAACACAGACAAACATTAGCACATTAACCCTCACAATCATACCCCTACCTCACCATGAGAGTAGCCTACAATCCCGTTTCTGAATTAAACTAAACCTTGACACCCCTACATTAACCCCAACCTGGAGCTCCTCTTGGGCAGGTTGTGGTAAAGTCTGCTGAAGCGGTCCCTGGTGAAGGCGTCGGTCAGAGACTTGTGGTAGAGCTCTCTGTTGTTCTTCAGGTAGTTCAGCAGGTCCCCGTTACGGCAGTACTGAAATATCAGGTACGTGGGCCCTGTCAGAGTCACACAGTGTCAGAGTCACACACAGTCACAGAGCCACACAGAGTCACAGAGTCACACACAGTCACAGAGCCACACACAGTCACAGAGCCACACACAGTCACAGAGTCACACACAGTCACAGAGCCACACACAGTCACAGAGTCACACACAGTGTCAGAGTCACACACAGTCACAGAGTCACACACAGTGTCAGAGTCACACACAGTCACAGAGCCACACAGAGTCACACACAGTCACAAAGTCACACACAATCACAGAGCCACACACAGTCACAGAGTCACACACACAGTCACAGAGCCACACACAGTCACAGAGTCACACACAGTCACAGAGCCACACACAGTCACAGAGTCACACACAGTGTCAGAGTCACACACAGTCACAGAGTCACACACAATCACAGAGCCACACACAGTCACAGAGTCACACACACAGTCACAGAGCCACACACAGTCACAGAGTCACACACAGTCACAGAGCCACACACAGTCACAGAGTCACACACAGTGTCAGAGTCACACACAGACACAGAGCCACACAGAGTCACACAGAGTCACAGAGTCACACACAATCACAGAGCCACACACAGTCACAGAGTCACACACAGTCACTGAAATATCAGGTACGTGGGCCCTGTCAGAGTCACACAGTGTCAGATCCACACACAGTCACAGAGCCACACACAGTCACAGATCCACACACAGTCACAGATCCACACACAGTCACAGATCCACACACAGTCACAGTCGCACACACAGTCACAGAGCCGCACACACAGTCACAGAGCCACACACACAGTCACAGATCCACACACAGTCACAGAGTCACACACAGTCACAGAGTCACACACAGTCACAGAGTCACACACAGTCACAGATCCACACACAGTCACAGAGTCACACACAGTCACAGATCCACACACAGTCACAGAGTCACACAGTCACACAGCCAATCACAGAGCCTGTGATTGGCTGTCGTACCTGAGCCAGTGCATGCCCCCAGCAGGTTGACGATGTTGGCATGCTGTCCGATGTGAGTCAGCATCTTCAGCTCTGACATCAGAGCCTCCTTCTCTACTGTCTCATGCTTCTCTGCATGGGCAAATGTTACCACTCAACAATGACCTGAGAGACTTCACTGGTGCAGGGTACAATAGTATGACAAAAGTCTCTTCAGCAAACACCAACACTTAGCCAGCAGGGTAAAACATCACACAGGTAAAACCCTGTACCTTTCAGCATCTTGACAGCCACCTGCAGGGAGACTCCTGGCTTGCTGATGCCGTAGGCTGTAGCCTGAAGCACCATGCCAAAGGCCCCAGAGCCCAGCTCCTTCCCTGGGGAGAAAGACCACAACAACACAGGGTTGGTGGGAATACTATTGGTGAGGCTGGAGACTAGAGATTCCCAAGTAGATGGGTCAGGCTAAGTCATTCCACTGGTACATCTCCCCAGTCTTACCCAGCTCCAGGTTCTCTCTGGGGAACTCCCATTTCTGGTCATACTGGAAGTCTTTGAAGTTGATGTAGATGTAGTCGTTGTCATTAGGCCCTACCATCTGGATCATCTGCAGCTGACTCTGGTACTGGGGTTTCTACACAGGAAATATCAGGAAGGTGTGTGACAAAGAGGGTGCATGTGTGTGTGTGTGTGTGTGTGTGTGTGTGTGTGTATGTTTATGTGTGTGAGTACCTTCTTCCTGATGAAGTAGAGCAGCGCCAGGCTGACCAGCATCAAAGCCAGGAACAGGACCAGACTGGACACTTTCAGGAGGAGTTGAGAGGAGGCTGGTGTAACAGATTTAACTGATAGAAAGAGGAGGAAGGGAAGCACTACTAAGGTACACAACAGTACATTTTGGTAGACAGAAGGTGCTCTTTGGTAAAAGGGGTGAATTGGTCATCAAAAAGAAAGGATGACCAAGGCACTCTTCATATAATTAATTAAAATGCCTTTATTAGTATGGAATGTTCAATAGAAACAACGTTTGAAAAATCATACAAATAAATGCATTTTAATGAATTATATGAAGAGTGCCTTGGTCCTCCTTTCTTTTAGATGTAACTAATGTCTGACTATAGCGATGCCAATACTGTGACCAATTCTGTTGCACACTGGGACAACCGTTATAAACGTATTTAAAGTTGTCAATTATTTTCTGAGGACACATTTTTCCTGACCGACCACTTACATTGTATGTTGAACAGTGTCTCACTGCAGTGAGACTGTGAGTGGACAGAGTTTGTGATGCAGCACTTGACAAAGTCCCCCACCTCGGTACTGTCCCTGGTACTGAGGATCCTCTTATGACAGAACTGGTCTGAGTCAGAGAGCTTCGGGGGTGGGGCAGGGATCTCCTTCCAGGCTGCAGACTCTGACTGACAGCTGGCAAAGAGCACAGGTTAACACACACAGGTTAACACACACAGGTTAACAGACACAGGTTAACAGACACAGGTTAACACACACAGGTTAACACACACAGGTTAACACACACAGGTTGACAGACACAGGTTAACACACACAGGTTGACAGACACAGGTTAACACACACAGGTTAACATACACAGGTTAACAGACACAGGTTAACAGACACAGGTTGACACACACAGGTTAACAGACACAGGTTAACACACACAGGTTAACAGACACAGGTTAACACACACAGGTTAACACACACAGGTTGACACACACAGGTTGACACACACAGGTTGACACACACAGGTTAACAGACACAGGTAAACATACACAGGTTAACAGACACAAGTTAACAGACACGGGTTAACACACACAGGTTAACATACACAGGTTAACAGACACAGGTTAACAGACACAGGTTAACAGACACGGGTTAACAGACACGGGTTAACACACACAGGTTAACACACACAGGTTAACATACACAGGTTAACAGACACAGGTTAACAGACACAGGTTAACAGACACAGGTTAACATACACAGGTTAACAGACACAGGTTAACAGACACAGGTTAACACACACAGGTTAACAGACACAGGTTAACAGACACAGGTTAACACACAAAGGTGAACACACACAGGTTAACTGACACAGGTTAAAGATGGATTGCCAAGTAGGGGGAAACAGCGCCCCCGTCCGCCCCAAGGCCGTTGTTATTCCGAAGCAGAGGTGAGGAGCATTGAGCATCAGGGTAAAAACATGTGATTGCATCAGCAGGCAGTTAAGTAGGGTTGCAGGAACAGTCACGTATGCTCTTTTACACAACAGTGTCGTTTCACAGCAAGGATAAACTGATATCATGATATGCCCTGCTCCTATCGATATAATTTAATATCGTTATCATATCAAATGATTGATATTGGCGCCTACCACTACAGAGCTGAATCCTAACATTAGAAACTGACCTAGATCTAATACCTGTCATTGGTCAAAGAGCAGGAGCTCCAGGTGAGGTTGAAGGGAAGGGGGGTGTTGGTCTCACAGGTGATATTGTCTCCATTCTGTAAGAGACTGGGGGTGGGCGTACCTGAGAGACAGAGGACAAGGACAGGTGTCTTACTGAGGAGTCATGCACACAATCACACATCTTATCTATCTGGGCAATCGGCTGTCACTCACCTGCCACACACAGAGAGAGGGTCTTTGTGAGGTTCAGCTCCCCAGCCTCCAGGTGTAACTGGTACTCTCCTGGCTCTGTGTTACACAACTCCAGAGTCCTGGGGAGAAAGGGAGAGATGATGAAACCACAGGGAATCATATATAGTATCCACATCAAACCTCATCAAACTACTGTACATAAACATAACTAACTACATCTGACTTTCTCTACCTGCTCTTCCAGAGCCGTGTGGGCTCAGGGCACTGGGTCTGTCTGCTGTCCGGGCCCAGCCAATGGCAGCGTAGGAGAGGGTGTGAGGAGACCAGGGCCCGCAGACAGAACCCTGGCTTCTCCTGGGCTGAGATGGTACTGCTCTCATTCAGCTGGTCGATGGAAATGAAGCTCTTCTCTGAGGACACACAACACCGGGAATCACATGGAGATCACGTTTTGGGCAAAAACATGCAGGCAGGTGGTGATAAAGAGAGAATCACAACAAGAATGTGTCTGAGAGATTTGTAAAGACCAAGTACAGATAGACATTTAAAAGGGAATGTTTGACTGAAAACAAAGGTAACGAGGAGGATTCAGTGTTGTAGCCTATAAACTGACCCAGGACCTGGACATGGGTGGATTTGACTTTGTTCTTGTTGCCTCGGCATGTATAGATTCCACTGTGGTTCACTGTCACCGACTCAATGAACAGGTAGGTCATATATATTTCTTTATATGTGAGTTGATGTATGGAGACCTGGAGGAAAATATGGTATGCTGCATTACATTACATGAATACAGTGAGGAAGTAGTGATGGGGAAGGTGGAAGGGGTTTCAGCAGAGTGAAGAGAAGGCTGATAAAACGTGAAAAAAAGATTGTCAGATTGATAAATCTTACTTGTTTGTCAGGCAGCCACTGTGTGGTGCTGTTCTCTTTCTGCCGACAGCTGAGCAGCAGGGGCTGCCCAGGACTCACAGTGATCTCTGGAGCCTCATCATCCTCACCACTGGCACGGTCCAGATCTGAGGCACACACAGAAAAACACATATGGTGTCATGCTCACGCTATAGTGTACTGTAAATGTAATATTGTAATTTGATGACTTTTGTTCCACCGTTAACTTACCGTAATCATATAGTTGAGAACACGCCTCTCCCTGAGAATTGCTAGCACAGCACATAACTGTTGTCCTGTAGTAATTTTTACTTTTCTCTTTGTTGTTAGCCCTCTCTTTGATCGTAGAGGGAATGTCTGTCCCATCATTACCTTTTCTGTTGGAAAGGAGGAGAAATTAAACGATGGTACGGCTGCTATTGATGGCTGAGATTGAAATCATGTATAGCCATTGCTTTATAAAACTTTAAAGCAATACCCTGAAAATAATTATTTTGGATTCTATACATTTTCATTGAAATCTGGTGAGACCGTACCCAGTCTTGTCAAGGTTGTTGAACCATTTGATCCTGGGCTTAGGGTTTCCCTCTGAAGAACACTGATAGTCTGGTAAGAAGCCTCTTTTCCCAGGGATAAATTTCAGCTGTGGTTTTGTGGGAAGTCCTAGATACGTGGATTGAGCCGTAGCTATGAATTTTGCATCAAACATCATTTCAATGTGGTTCAGAATCAATATGGTGCTATAGATTCAACTCTGATACAAGACATGAATATTGTGTAGATCTGAATATGATTTCAAATGATTGTGTGGTTAGGAACATAACTTTTGATAATAATTTTGTAGCAATGGAGAGGATGCTGTGAATATGGTTTTGGGTAGTCTGAGGAGGTTTGAGGTCCAAAAGAGCTAGAGTATTGGGTCATGTGGCTGTCACTCACTTAGCAGAGGTACGACCAGTAGAGAGAGGGTCAGAGAGGAGTTGATCCCGCCTCTCTCACAGCTGAATGTGTACTCTCCAGAATCACTCACATGTGTCTGTAGTATGGTCAAGGAATAGCCCCTTCTGTTGGCAGGGCAAACAAGTACAGATGAAGACAGCAGGGAGGCAATAGTATACCCCTATGGATGCAATGACAATACAATAACACAGTGGCTTTGAGGCACCAGGTAAAACAACAAACACACACACACACACACACACCTTTTTGGGTCAGCTCCACGCCTCCAGCTGCAGACAGGGTCTCCTGGGAGGCTCTGCATGGTGATCAGGAGCCTCTGTCCAGCAGGGACCTCTAGTCTGGTAGGACCAGAACCATTCAGATGGGTTTCAGACAGAGTACACAACCGTCCCTGGAACACAGAACAACATGTCACCATGTCAGGGAGAGAGAGAGTCAGAGAGGAAGACCAGCTCTAAAATGATATGGCTTTTGAAGGTAAATAGAGATCACTATTCCGAATATTCATTAAGTAATTCCGTCACAAAGGTCAGATAATCACCAAACTTAGTACCAGAAGCCCTACCAGAATGTCAATTGTACATTCAGTTGAATTTCTATTTAAATAGCAGTTCTGCTTTTTCTCTTTGACTTGGTCACATTTAAAGGATTGCATCTATAAGCATGCGTTCTGAAAACGTTTTTACACTGTGTATTACAGGAACAGTGCCTTCAGAAAGTATTCACACCCCTTGACTTTTTCCACATTTTGTTGTGTTACAGTCTGAATTTTACATGGATTCAACTGAGATTTTGGCTCACTGGCCTACACACAATACCCCATAATGTCAAAGTGGAATTAGGTTATAATTTTTTTTAACAAATTGATTAAAAATGAAAAATGAAATCCCATGAGTCAATAAGTATTCAACCCCTTTATTAAGGCAAGCCTAAATAAGTTCAGGAGTAAAACATTGCTTAATTTCACCATGAATGGTGACTTTAAAACAGTTACAGAGTTTAATGTCTGTGACAGAAGAAAACTGAGGATGGATCAACAACATTGTAGTCACTCCTTTTGTCCTCCCGAGTGGCGCAGTGGTCTAAGGCACTGCATCTCAGTGCAATATGCGTCACTGACGACGCTGGGCCAATTGTGCGCTGTCCTATGGGACTCCCAATCACGGCCTGATGTGAAACATTCTGGAATTGAACCAGTCCCTGTCGTCAGGGTTTGGCCAGGGTAGGCCGTCATTGTAAATGTCCTTCACCTATCAGCAGGACAATAACCTAAAACACAAGGCCAAATTTACACTGGAGTTTCTTACCAAGATTACACTGAATGTTCCAAAATGTGGAATAAGTCAAGGGGTATGAATACTTTCTGAAGGCACTGTAGGTCAGTAGGTGTGGTGCTATATCACCAGTACTACCTATGAGTTTCTACCTTCCTCTCTTATACATTTTTATTATTTTGACCTTGTTGAGGTCAGTCTTCTTTTCAGAGTTATGTTATTAAGGCAGCAGAATTTAGTTTTTATTATCCTCTAAAAAATTCACAAGATTCTTCAAGAACACAATACAACAGACCTACAAAATGATCAGAGCAATTCTGCATCCTTCTGCAATGCAATGTGAAATGGCATTATGCTACACAGCCTATAGGCCTGCCATCAGAAAAATACAGAACATAAATAAAGGTTTACTGTTTGTGAGGTTGATCTCAAAAGGGCACTGCAAATGTACAGTGACTCAAAATACTGTAATTATAATACAGCTGTGTTACAGTAATGATTACAGTAATATACAGTAATAAATCTGTATACAGTAATAATACTGTAAAATCATATTACAGCATCCCTGCTGTATTGCAAAATTCCAGTATTAAGCTGGCAACTTACTGCCAGCATAATGCTGTACATTTCAAGGGAAAAGTTTACAGTGTGGGAATTCCGGAAGCACATTCCCGCCACCCTCATTTCTTTCAAAAAATGTTGATATTATCTCAACATTTTGAGATACGTTAGGAAACATTTTGAGATACTATCAACGACCAAAAAATATATAGATCATACATATATGTTGTTTCTTCATTTATGGCATTGTGTGGCAAATTCCATCTGTCCACGTTGCAGAGATCAGCACAGCTGGGCCGCCGGAAAACGTGTGGTGATCTGGCATTTGCCCCAGCGCTTTTGATTTGGTTTAATACAAAATATTGATGCAAAAGCATTGAAAGGAGGGACAAAGTACTGCTGTTTAGACTGATTTTGACCCCCTGATTTGTCAACTCGTGCACACTTAATCTGTGCTTCAATATGGTCAACTGTAGCCTACTGATAACAACCACAGCTGCAGGAAGCCTAGAGAAGGCTATGCCCTCTAAACCCATCTGGGCCAGGGGAAACGAAACGCTAATGTCATGTCTTTACAGACTAAAATAGGCCACATTTAATATCTTTATTTTTCATAAAAGTGTTTTGTTAAAAATAGCATTTATCTATAGGTACATCAAGAGGCACATGCACATCATCCTGGAGCAAATAGTTGTTTAAAGAGGTCTCCATGGAGATGGAGATGGACACATTCTCTAGGCATTGTTTCAGAGACCTTGCCATCACGTATCCTGAAAATGTGAAAAAGTCCATCCCCAGAGACTCTGAGGGAAGACTTCATCCTGAAAATGTGAAAAAGTCCATCCCCAGAGACTCTGAGGGAAGACTTCATCCTAAAAATGAACAAGGAAAGAAAGGGATACCTGTTCTACACAGATTATCCTTGGCACACTGCTCCAACAATTAACTTCAAATGTCATAAAACAGAAAAATTAGGCAATTGTACATTGATTCCACCCCCAAATTTAACATTAATATTTATAATATTGGCACTGTGAAGGTTCAAGGTTCGGAGGCCAGTCTGGATCAATTTGTCCATTACTTCGACCAAATAAGAAGGAGCTATATGAGCTAAGGCAGGAATTTCTCAGCTACTACCATCCACTCTACAAACAGTCCCATAAAAAACACAGGACCAAACCAACAGCTGAATCAGAACCCACCCACCAACCAACCAAACCAACCAATGCACCAACCCAGCTGACCCCCTCCATCCCCATCTCACAGCCTGTAATTACACACATCCCTCCTGCCATCCTCCATAGACCTGACGAGAAACCAGACATTATACTAGTGATAGACACCAATGTAATGTTTATATCAGAGAACAAACTTATACCAAATAAAAAAGTGGAAAAGTTATACTGCCCCACAACAGAGGGAGCTATGGAGCTCTTGACTGTGGCCCAGCTTGGCTCCCCTAGCCATATCATCATTCCCCTTGGGATCAATGACCTGCGAGCCTAACAAGAGAGGGTGGCCACATCACTAAGGGGAGTGATGGAGAGGGCCTCCACCATCTTCCCTGTTGCAAATATTGTAATATCTAACCTGCTCCAGAGGAGAGATTTTCATCCTGCCACCATCCAGAGGGTAAATGCCTGCCTCTCTCAGGAATGTGTGCTATGGCCCATCATACACCTGGCCCACCATCCCACCCTCAGCCTGGACTGTTTTTACGACAATGTAGACCTGTACAAAGAGACAGTCCCCACCTTCGTTAAAGGATGTTGCTCCGGATGGCCAGTCCACCTCACCTGACAGACCAGTCATCAACTCCCTGAGACAAATCAGACGCTCCTTTAGAACTACGTCTGGTGGTGCCTCACAGAGACTGGAGAACAGCCAGCAACACTGCCCCCCACACCACCCTCCACCACTTCTCTACCAGGAACTGCATGCAGATACACTGAACTATGCCATACTGCCTTCCACACCTACCTCTTCAATTTCCCCTAGATGTGTCCATAAACCAGAATACACATTTATTTGTTGCTGGGATTTACCTCCCCCCTGTTGCCATGGCGGATGCTATTAGCGCTATATCTGAGTGTTTAACACCTTTTTTGTCCTCGCAGTTGGTCATTTTAAGGGTTTTGAATCTGGATTGGCTTCCCTCTGCCTCAGATCAATTTAAGAGTATATGCATAGATTTTAATCTGACTCAATTGATCTCAAAACCCACACAGCTAAATGTGAAAGCCCTATTTATTCCTCTGGCAGATAAAGATGCCTCTTTTAAACTATTTCGAGTCAAAGATAGATCTAATCCTTGGTTTTCTTTGGGGCTATCTGAGCTCATTCAGATGAGAAATCGGGCCTGGGCCAAAGCAAGAAAAACTGACTCTGTAGCGGACTGGCAATCTTTCAGACAACTGAGATAATTGAGATACAGATGTACTATCTCCATTTATTTCCCTCACCAACTTTAAACATCAGCTATCTGAGCAGCTAACCGATCGCTGCAGCTGTACATAGTCCATCTGTAAATAGCCCACCCAATCTACCTACCTCATCCCCATACTGTTTTTATTATTTTTATTATTTACTTTTCTGCTCTTTTGCACACTAGTATCTCTACTTGCACATCATCATCTGCTCATTTATCACTGCAGTGTTAATCTGCTAAATTGTAATTATTAGCTCCTATTGGCCTATTTATTGCCTACCTCCTCATGCCTTTTGCAAACACTGTATATAGACTTTATTTTTTTTCCTACTGTGTCATTGACTTGTTTATTGTGTTATTGGCTTGTTTATTGTTTACTCCATGTGTAACTCTGTGTTGTTGTCTGTGTCACACTGTTTGCTTTATCTTGGCCAGGTCGCAGTTGTAAATGAGAACTTGTTTTCAACTAGCCTACCTGGTTAAATAAAGGTGAAATAAAAAAAAGTAAAAAATTAAATTAAGAAAGCTAGATCAAGCTCATTTTAAAACTCTATCTCTGACTCTGCTGGTGATCCTTATACATTTTGGAAAACTGAAAATGCACTGAAGCGTAGAAATTGCTCTTCTTCCCTGCATAAGCAAGTTCTGTTTGACTCTGGCATCATAACTGAGAAGAATGGGATAAGTGATGTTTTTAATTATAATTTTACCTCTGCAAGCTTTTTATTTGAGAGAGATGGTGGTTTAATTGACCCTGGTCAGTCAATCGACTGCTCTTCCCTCCGCCAGCCTCTAGCTGACCCGACAGTTAACCCCTCAACTTCTAGTGAATCTTTGTTTTCATATTAACAATATTAACAATATTAACAAATTAACAATTTACTATCTGTGATGTGCTTGATGCCTTGCTTAAGATTGATGTAAAAAAATAAATCCACTGGGGCTGATATGCTTGATCCAGTTTTGCTGTAGCTCTCTGCCCCCCTGATTGCTGAATCATTAAACCATATTTTTACTTAATGATTAAATCTGGTACTATCCCCAAGGTTTGGAAAGCAGCCCATGTACTCCCCCTTCACAAAGGTGGTGACCATTGTAACCTAAATAATGACTGCCCTATTTCTAAACTTTCTTGCCTAACTAAAATATTATAATCGTTGACAAATTCTCAGCTAAGATCTTTCTTAACTTTGAAATGTATTCTAAATGTACATCGGTAAGGTTTTAGACCAGGTCATAGCACTATCTCTGCTGCATCCCTAGTTATAAATCATGTGGTTAACTGTATGGATAAAAGGCAACATTGTGCTGCCCCCTTCATTGACCTATCAAAAGCTTTCCTCAATTAGCCTAGACCAGACTGCATATAACTGGTTTAAAAATGACTTGACAGATAGAACTCAACGTGTTCCTACTGATGGTATTACATCGGGTTTCCTGGATATTACGAAAGGTGTTCTGCAGGGGTTGATTCTGAGTCCTGTACTTCTTACTGTTTACATTAACAATGTTGACTGGTTTGAAAATAATTGTCACCTGCACTACTTGTATGCTGATGATACTGTTGCGTATGCTATCTGCCTTCATTGAACCACAAAAAAACTATATTGACCTGAATTTAGTGTTGAATGCATATAGAAACTACTGAGTTAGGTAAATCCGTTATTCTGCACCTTATTTGTGGAACAATCTTAAATGTGATGTTTTGTTGCCTCTAGGGAAATTCAGAATGCTGATTGAGGACCTAATTAACGAATGAATGGGCTTGTTTTTATGACCATGTTTTTCTTTCTGTTTGCATTTTGTATTTATATTTTAAAATGTGTATTTTATGTAATTACTGGAATTCATGGTTACTAATAATAATGAATGGCTGTAATGGGCTTCCATTATTAAATGATTATTAAACAGGAACCGAACAGAGGACACGGGTCTTTCTTTACTGTCCGTGACATACACTGAGTGTACAAAACATTAGGAACATCATCCGAATATTGAGTTTCACCCCGTTTTATCCTCAGAACAGCCTCATTTCGTCAGGCCACGGACTCTACGAGGTGTCGAAAGTGTTCCACAGGGATGCTGGCCCATGTTGACTCCAATGCGTCTCACAGTTTTGTCAAGTTGGCTGGATGTCCTTCGGGTGGTGGACCATTCTTGATACACACAGGAAACTGTTGAGCATGAAAAACTCAGCAGCTTTGCAGTACTTGACACTCAAACCCGTGAGCCTGGCACCTACTACCATACCCCGTTCAAAAGCACTTAAATATTTTGCCTTGCCCATTCACCCTCTGAATGGCACTCATACACAACCCATATTTTAATAATTTTCTCAAGGATTAAAAATCCTTATTTAACCCACCTCCTCCCCTTCATCTACACTGATTGAAGTGGATTAAACAAGTGACATCAATAAGGGGTCATAGCTTTCACCTGGATTCACCTGGTCAGTTTGTAATGGAAAGAGCAGGTGTTCATAATGTTTTCCCGCAACAGTCACCGGCTGCAGCTCGCCCACTCTCCTTTCTCATCCCTGGCTAATTTCCTTGAACAACTGTTTGAAAACCTGGATGAGGCCAAAACCTGATGTGCCATAGGTTTAGAGTGGGTGACCGGTCAATTTGGTCAATTATAATCCCACGGATGCACAGTTTAGCCACCTACCTCCAGGCTGGTGATACAGTGCACTCGAGGTGAGTCTCCCTGAGGCTGCGACGCGTTTCCATCACTACGGGCGAACAGCAACAGGAGCGCAGCTGGAGAGAGAACAAGATCAGTTTCTAACAGCTAATCAACACGAAGAATCATTAACATGTTGTAATGTTTTTCTTTCAGATAAAGACAAAAAATACAGCTTTTGATGCATTAAAACAATACAAAATGATGCGCAGCAGGTGGGTGATATGTCTATTGGGGAAATTGGGACTATGGGAAAGTATCAAATTCAGCATATAGTGTTGTGCAACAGAATATAAAACGTATTTTGACAATATATAGGCTGGGATTGTTATTTTAGGGTTATCGAATAAAACAGTCGTTGGACATAAGACAAAAAAATGTAAATAACGCGATTAGAGATAATAATATTCAATTGATTATTTTGGGAATTAAACACGTTGTTGATTATTTTAATAACTCACCGATGAGAACCCTGCTATTTCCCTTCACTGGCATTGGTGTTCAACGTGTGTCTCTTTTTTTTCACAATGAGAAGCTCTCGAGAGTGATGCCCCAAGAAGGTATCTTTTATGTGTGACGTTTGATCTGCGGTTCTTTTTCAGAGACTTATTTGGTACTTGAAGGTTCATGACGTTATCACAGTAACTTTGAATGTCAGGCCACGAAAATTGCGATGGTTGGCTTTGAAAAAATATATACACTACATGACCAAAGGTATGTGGACACATCTCATTCCAAAATCCTGGGCATTAACATGGAGTTGGTCCCCTATAACAGCCTCCACTCTTCTGGGAAGGCTTTCTATTAGATGTTCAAACATTTCTGCAGGGAGTTGCTTCCATTCAGCCAAAGAAAGCATTAGTGAGGTCGGGTACTGATGTTGGGTGATTAGGCCTGGCTCACTGTTGCAACTTGGTAGTGAGTGTTGCAACCGAGGACAGACAATTTTTACACGCTAAGTGCTTCAGCACTCTGCAGTTCTGTTCTGTGAGCGTGTGTGGCCTACCACTTCAGGGCTGAGCCATTGCTGCTCCTAGACATTTCCACTTCGTAATAACAATACTTATTTGTTGAAGGTTGCATTCTATGACTGTGCCACGTTGAAAGTCTCTGAGGTCTTCAAGTAAGGCCATTCTACTGCCAATGTTTGTCTATGGAGATTGCATGGCTGTGTGCTGTCAGCAACTGGTGTGGCTGAAATAGCCGAATCCACTCATTTGAAAGGGGTGTCCACATACTTTTGTATATTTAGTGTATATTGTCACACCAGATAGGTGCAGTGAAATGTGTAGTTTTACAGGGTAGTAGTACGGCAACAAATTAGTGTTAAGTGGATCAAAACTGGATCAAATTAGGTTAAGTGGATCAAAACTGGATCAAATTAGGTTAAGTGGATCAAAACTGGATCAAATTAGGTTAAGTGGATCAAAACTGGATCAAATTAGGTTAAGTGGATCAAAACTGGATCAAATTAGTGTTAAGTGGATCAAAACTGAATCAAATTAGGTTAAGTGGATCAAAACTGGATCAAATTAGGTTAAGTGGATCAAAACTGGATCAAATTAGGTTAAGTGCATACTGACAGACTTTTCACATTGTCGGCTCAGGTATTCAAACCAGCAACCTTTCGGTTTCTGGCCCAACGCTGGGCTCCAGAGTGGCACAGCGGTCTAAGGCACTGCATCTCAGTGCTAGAGGCATCGCCACAGACCATGGTTCGATTCCAGGCTGTATCATTACAGGCCGTGATTGGGAGGCCATAGGGCGGCGCACAATTGGCCCAGTGTCATCCTGGTTAGGTTTTGGCTGGGGTAGGCCATCACTGTAAATAAGAATAGGTTCTTAACTGACTTGCCTAGTTAAATAAAGGTTAAATAAAACATTTATTAAAAAAACACTCTAACTGCCAGACTACCTGGTGATGAACTAGAGCCTATAGGCCCTAATGTAATAACCGCTTACTTATTATATAGCAATATTTCTAATAACCTAATAAAATGAAACCAAATGTATATAAAATATCCCACACATTTATTTAGTCTGAAATATTCTCATATTCTCACATTTTCTTTGGATTGATAATAATATTATTGTAGGACCATAGGTATTTTACTTTACAGAAATGTCTTTATCAAGTGATTACTTTCATAGATGCTAACATAATACAAATAACGAGTAATCCAATGACTGGTGAAATGTCAAAGGGAAAAGGAATACTGTGTAATGCCTGCTACAATGTAACAAACAGTCCTAAATGTTGGCTTGCTACAATGTGACATGACATTCAGCCTTTTCTGTGACATCAGAAATGTACTACATCACAGAGGTTTAATATCACACGTCACTTGCACTTTCATGACTGCATATTCTATACAACGATTTGGTATGGTGCCAAACTAACATATTTCTGTATAGGAAATCGTTGTTTCTGTACACAGACAAAAAAGCTGTCCCTCAGTCAAAGCCGCTTCATATGTCACTGGGGCGTATTCATTACGCCAAACCTGTTGCTAAACGTTTCTTAAACGGAAGCAAACGGAACGAAACCTACCTGAATTTGTCTAATAGAAACGGTTGTTTTCGTTTCAAAAATGAAACGTTTTGCAACTGGTTGGACTAATGATTACACACTTTGCTTTGTAGCAAGCTACCCACAATGCAATGCTATGCTAGCTGGTTCTTAGCGGAGTAGCCAGAGAGCAGAAAACAACAACAACAAGGGTGAACGAGGCTCAACAACAGGCTAGCTACTAGCTAGGCCAGCTACATGGGTAGCGACAAAAACGACCAGGATTTATCAAACGCGATGTCCTTATCATCTAGACGTATATGTGAGTGATGTAATTTTAGGTTTGGACGAATCATATTTGCTGTTGCATATCGCTTTGTATTTACATTAATCTAACCCAGCTCGAGAGCAAGCTAACTAGCAATCGACGTCTCTCTATGTTCGAATATTTTCCGGCGGCAGCAGCGGTGCCATGAACAGTGGACTCCCAGCTTCAGCTGCTCCGCTCGGGGGTGTCGGAATACCCTGCGTCAAGGTGAAGTTCTGCCGATACTACGCAAAGGACAAGACTTGCTTTTATGGGGACGAGTGTCAGTTTTTGCACGAGGAACCGTCCATGGCAAACATGTCTCTTCACGGTGGAGGAAGCCCTGTCCCTCTATCCATGTCAGGAGGAGCCGTGACGGCAGCGGGGTATCCGCTTAGTGCACCCCCGGCTTGCCCGGTAGGGGTGCCGACCGTCACCAAAAAGAGCGACTCTCTTGGGTCTGCAGGCACGGCTCTGGATGGACAGCTGTTAACCAGTGAGTATGCTTGGTCTGGTTGCCCCCTGTTCGACACGACAGGGCCTAGCACATCCTCATCGGTGGTTGTTGGTTTTGGGGCGTGTGAGTGGCTTTGTTAAAATTGAGCCCGGGGATTCTTTGAGGCCCCTGCCCCCAAAACGTGTTTTTCAAGCTACACAATCAAGC
The DNA here is from genome assembly GCF_045791955.1 of Oncorhynchus clarkii lewisi. Taxonomy (NCBI): domain Eukaryota; kingdom Metazoa; phylum Chordata; class Actinopteri; order Salmoniformes; family Salmonidae; genus Oncorhynchus; species Oncorhynchus clarkii. Next base: position 15,373,792 of record NC_092157.1, on the reverse strand, counting down.
ATACCCAATTAAAGTGTCGGAGCACTAAAGTTTTCATCCAGCGTCGACGCTTGAGCTCCTTCAAATAATGCATTTAGCTAACTGAGACAATTCAGTGTTTTGTATTTGACCGCTTCAAGACATGAGTGGGCAAATTCAGACAATCATTGGCTAACTTGTTAACTATCAAACTATGGCTAAACAACTTAGCCTAGCCATAATCAACTCTTGCAAAATAAAAGTTTGTGGCAAATTAACGTTTACACAACTCTTGCAATAGCTACGTTAACGCGCTAGTTAATGCATCTAACTAATTAGCTAGTTAATGTGGAATAGTTTGGAAGCGAGATATTTTATCATTCTTGTCTTCATGCATGAGTAGGATGGCTAGCTAGCTTACATGCTAACCCAAAACAGCTGCTGCAGTGTTATTGAAGTCCCTTTATTTAGTAGCTAGTTAGCATAATTAACTAGCAACATATTGCAACCACCACACAGCTGTATGTGATATCATTGAACTATGCACAATGACACGTTTGATTGCAACGTGGATATTATCATTTTGAACACAAGTTGGCTAGCTAGCTGACTGGATATAGTTTAAGTGTTTACATCTTCTCAAGAAGCTTGCTGATTGGCTACTCATCTGTAACGGACCAGTCCTGCAAATGAAGACAGTCAACATTAGTTAAACGACTTTTGTGCATTACGTGCATTTTGCTTCACACAGCCATTTAATGAATGAGATTCTTGTTGACTCTTTAAGGGAGAAAGTGAACTGTTCTTTAATTTAGATGTTTTCGACCAGCAACTGGCCAAACAATACATTAGGCTGATAGTCTGTTTGGCATCGCTTGTCTCAGTCTCCATAATGTTTTCCAAACATTGAATAGGACATTTACCAGGACCATCCAGATCTTGTGCCTGTGTAGTAGAAGGGATGTCTGATTCTGAACCCCTCATCCCTGTCCTCTGCAGTCCCTGGTATGGAGGGTGGGACTGATGCTAATCTGACCAACTCCTACTTCAGCAGCAGCTTCATTGGGGTCAACGGCTTCGGGAGCCCCGCAGAGTCTAAATACTCAATGATGCAGGTATGACCAGCCTCAGAATGAAACTATATAGTACTGACTGAACAGATGCACTCAAGTGTTCCGGTACCAGCTTTAGATCTACGGTAAATGAGGAAATATGGGTCAATTACTGAATGATAGTGCTAATGTGGAAAAGGTGTTCTTCTTGTATGTTAATCAGAAAGTCTGGTTCAGTACTCATCCAAAGACAATTCATTGCGTAGGCCTAGGTGCTTGTTTATTTCAATTGTGCACATATGTAGGCTATTTAATCTGTAATTCAACCAGATTTATACACCTAAGCAGAATTCCAAGACAATCAGCCAGTGATGCAGATACTAATGGGAATTATTTTGCTACAGACTAGTTAGTACCTTTTAAGAAAATCAGGGTTGTTTGCTTTGCTAGGATATGTTAGCTAACTAAGAGAGTACACTTTTAAGCATCTGTGTTTTGTTTGTGATTGTTTTGTAGAGAATGACCAGCAGCAGCAGTTCTCCCAGTCTCCTTGATGATGGTGCAAAGAACTTTAGCCACAGCGCTCACGGTAAGAAGTTAGAACCCAGCACCTACAGAACACTTTATGTATCAGATCATTGACACTAATAACTGTAAAATTATAATTGAAGTAGTTTCTAACTCTTTGATTGGAACACCCATGACATCACTGACAGATCTATTCCATGGAACCCTGGCAGTTGGACCAGGTCAGAGTTGTGGGTCGATGGAAAACTCTCCGTGGACAACACAGTCTTCATTCCCTCTTCCTCTATGTCCTCTTCCTGATCCAGTTAGTTCTCCCATGTCCTCACTCTTCAGTGACTTTGGTGCTCTGAGCATATCACAAAGGAGAAAGGTAAGAGCACCACTACCTTGGGTCCTGGTGCGGTTATCAACCAAGGGTAATAGTTGGATTTTGAGGCGTTTATTGTGTTTTTTTAGGGCCTACTGTGGAAAATAGTTCAACCTAAACCCATCCGTGGTGGTTGGGTTGTGTGTTTTCTCTAGCTAATGTCATCCTGTCTCTGTTGGTTGTTTTATACACTCCCCTACGTATTTATTTGGACAGTGAAGCTAAAACGTTTAATTTGGCTCTGTACTCAAGCATTTTGGATTTGAGATCAAATGTTTTGAGGCAAGATTACAAAAAGTCACCTTTTTATTTGAGTGTGTTTTCATGTTTTGTTTATATTTAGAAATGGAGGTGTCATAGGTATTTGGAGAAATTTCATTTATAGTGTATTCAATTTTGTCAAGTTTAGTATTTGTTCCCATATTCTTAGCACGCAATGACTACATCAAGTTTGTGACTCTTCAAACTTGTTGGATGCATTTGCAGTTTGTTTTGGTTATGTTTCGGATTATGTTGTGCCCAATAGAAATTAATGCTAAATAATGTATTGTCATTTTGAAGTCACTTTTATTGTAAATAATAATAGAATGTTTCTGGACACTTCTACATTAATGTGGATGCTACCAATATTACAGATAATCATGAATGAATTGGGATTAATGATGAGTGAGAGAGGCATATCATACGCCTGCCAAAAATGCTAACCTCCCTTGTTATTGGTAATGGGGAGAGGTTAGTATGTTTTGGGGGCATGATCTTTGTGCATCTGCAGCTTTCTCACTCATCATTGTTCACGATTCATGGCAAAATCGATGCCATAACCAATTGCATTACCGCTAAAAAACAGCTTTGATCGGTCTTAAATATCCCTAGTTGCATTCACTGAAATTGGCATATTTGTACATTTTTTTTAAGGACACACCTAAAATATTTCCATCTCTCCCACCTCAGCGCAAACCAGCTGATTTTTAGACTGCTGAATTGCTGAACCTGGTGCAATAGCTGGAAAATGCCAGTGCGCCAGATTTTACATGATGAAATTGCAAACTAATGTGCGTTTGACAGTTCCGCCTCCTTACCGCCAGCTGAAAATAGAGCCCTAGAAGTGAATTTATCCAATTAATAGTGACACCTTCAAATGGAGGGACTAGATGCTTTTATTTCTAAACGGTTAAACGGATGTGTATGAAAATACCCTCAAATAAAGTGACATTCTGTACTATCATCCATGGATGCAACTTTCACTGGGGACGTTCTGAAATGTTATTTTTGTCTCCCCGTGTTTTATTATTGAAATGTGATACAAAACGAGGCAATAGTGTGCTTTAGGACCATGCGGACACACGCCTCCGAGGGATTGGGCAGGCTGTTTGGAGTATTTATCCGACCGGATAAAAAAAAAACTATGATCCCCCCCCCACTTCGAAAACTAAAGTTGCACCCCTGATGTCTACTCATATAAAACATTTGCGCTCAAATCCAAAATGTTGGAGTATAGAGCCAAATAAAACATTTGAGCTTCACTGTCCAAATAAATACATAGAGAAATGTATGTTTTCCAGTATGCGATGAAGCCAAAGCTGCTTACAAGGAAACACACATTATACTAATACAATCTCTGATGAAGCAGAACAACTTAATCTAATTCTAATATCATGCATCTCTCGCTCTTTCTCTCTCACGCTCCCTCTCGCTCGCTCTCCCAGGCTCCCAACCCTACAGCCAATGAGTTCATCCCTAAGGGGGTTCCCCGCATGGCCACTATGGTCCAGTCCAGTGTTCCAGCCTTCCCCTTGCCCCTCTTCCCCCACCCCAGCCTCAGCAGCTCCACCGCCGCTGCCCTAGCACCCGGTGAGCCATCCACTACAGAAACCACTTCATTCTCTAACTTAGAACCCACCAACCAAGGGGTTGTATTGCTTTCAGCCCTGCTCTCTTTTTGCACCATATCGTGGATATGTCAGGTTGAGTGAGTTTGCAGTGTAGAGGTTCTCTAATGATGTTACTTCCCATTGTTCTCCTGGAAAACAGGTGAATGGACTCCATTCAATGGAGATGCTCTAGAAAAAACAGCAGACAATGTATTATTCAAGTAAATCCCCAGCATGATGAATTCCACCATAGTCAGTCACCCGTTAGAACAATGATTGGAGCCACCCCAATGAACTCTGTACCTCTGCTTAACCAATGCCCTCTCTGGTACCCCCCCTCTCCACAGGGATGTCTCTTTCTGCAGGGTCCTCCCCCCTCCACTCCCCCAAAATCACCCCTCACACCTCCCCTGCCCCTCGCCGGCGCAGCCACACCCCCAACCCCAACAACCCCAATCCAGCTAACTACATGGTGCCCACCAGTGTGTCTGACCAGGGGGCCCACATCATCCAGAAGGAGACGGTGGGGGGGACCACCTACTTCTACACCGACAACACCCCCGCTCCCATGGCCGGGATGGTACGTTCCATTTAGTTGCCTTTACTGACGGCATTGAAAATAAATTCCTCATTATCATCAGTGGACTGTCAGTTATGATTTCTCCATCAATAGGAAGTACAGTCGTTAAATGTGTTTTTGTGCAGGTGTTTCCTACCTACCACATCTACCCCCCCACTGCTCCCCACGTGGCCTACATGCAGCCCAAAGCCAACGCTCCGTCCTTCTTCATGGCTGATGAACTCCGACAGGTACCCCCCCGTCTCTAATTTGTCAGTATCCCTCTCTCTCTCTCTTCACCCCCCTGGTTCTTCCTGTCTGAAACCAACTTTCTGTTTCCCTTTTGGTCCCTTCTCTTTTTTGCCCTATCTCCATGTTTGACTCTTTCTCTCTCATCTACCTGTTTCTGTTTGTCTGGCTCTGTTCTAATCCTCCAATCATACTGTGATGTCAGTGTTGATCTCTGATGTCATTTCCTATGGTTCCCTGTAGGAGCTGATAAACAGACATCTAATCACCATGGCTCAGATCGACCAGTCAGAGAACACCGGTAAAGCATTCCTTCCCTGATTGGCTGAATAGAGGTAGTGGAGGGGCTATTATTGGAGTTGTGGTCATTGTGGACAGTTGATATGGGTTCTGACGGTATCGTTGTGTAGCTTCTGTTGCGGTCGATGTGGAGTTTCCTTGCTGGCTGAAAGTGATACTCGCAGCTGAGTCGTGTCTCTGTCTGTAGGATTCCTGACGACAGTTTACACACACACACACACACACACACACACACACACACACACACACACATAGTCACACTGGTTGGTTTTATAGAACATTGTCAAGTTGTTCAACTATCAAAACTTAAGATGAAGATGAGTGTCAACTGATGTATTTGATGTAGACATTGTGTGTTGGTGTTAATACGCTGTGTACACCCCCCTTTACCCTCAGAACAGCCTTCATTTGTCCACATGGATGCTGGCCCATGTTGACTCTACAAGGTATCAAGCATTCCACAGGGATGCTGGCCCATGTTGACTCCAATGCTTCCCACAGTTGTGTCAAGTTGGCTGGATGTCCTTCGGGTGGTGGACCATTCTTGATACACTTGGGAAACTTGAGCATGAAAAACCCAGCAGCGTTGCAGTTCTTGACACACTCAAACCGGTGCCAGGCACCTAGTACCATACCCTGTTCAATGGCACTTAAATCTTTTGTCTTGTCCATTCACCCTCTGAATGAGACACATACACAATCCATGTCTCAATTGTCTCGAGGCTTAACTCCTTATTTAACCTGTCTCCTCCCCTTCATCTACACTTGTTAAAACAAGTGACATCAATAAGGGATGATAGGTTTCAGCTGATCAGTCTGTCAAGGAAAGAGCAGGTGCTTGTAATGTTTTGTCCACTCTGTGTACGTGTGTTCTCATGATGTGTATTCTCATGATGTGTATCCCTGTCCCAGGTGTTCCCTCTGAGGTGGATAGCTACCACAGCCTGTTTCCCCTGGAGCCTGTCCCCCCTCCCAACCGCCTGCAGAAGACCAGCAACTTCAGCTACATCACTTCCTGCTACAAGGCCGTCAACAGCAAGGACGACCTGCCTTACTGCCTGAGGAGGGTACATGGTGAGACCACACACACACACACACACTTTCCTTCATGTCCTTGAGATTTTAAATGATCAGCCTTGATTGAAAATAAAAGGATTCTTGAGTGGTCATGTTCTCTAAATGTCTTTCCTGTGTGTGTGTCCAGGTTTCAGGCTGGTGAACACCAAGTGTATGATGCTGGTGGACATGTGGAAGAAGATCCAGCACTCCAACTCTGTTACCCTGAGGGAGGTCTTCACCACCAAGGCCTTTGGAGACCACTGTGAGTTGTGTGTGTGTGTGTGTGTGGGTCTCTAAGTGTGTTTCCATTGGTTTTTGTTTCAGTGTATGTTTGATTCATAACCCCCACACTAACCTCCTGTTTCTCTCTCAGCGTTGGTGTTTTCCTATGACTTCCATGCGGGGGCAGAGACCATGTTTAGCAGGCACTTCAACGACCCCACTGCCGACTCCTACTTCACCAAGAGGAAGTGGGGTGAGTCTTTTTCCACCTCTCTCACACTGACCCCATGTACCCCCTCCACCGCTCTCATATTGACCCCATGTACCCCCTCCACCGCTCTCATATTGACCCCAACGTACCCCCTCCACCGCTCTCATATTGACCCCAACGTACCCCCTCCACCGCTCTCATATTGACCCCAACGTACCCCCTCCACCGCTCTCATATTGGCCCCAACGTACCCCCTCCACCTCTCTCATACTGACCCCAACGTACCCCCTGCACCGCTCTCATACTGACCCCAACGTACCCCCTGCACCGCTCTCATACTGACCCCAACGTACCCCCTGCACCGCTCTCATACTGACTCCAACGTCCCCCCTCCACCTCTCTCATACTGACCCCATTAAGGTACCCCCTCCACCGCTCTCATATTGACCCCAACGTACCCCCTCCACCGCTCTCATATTGACCCCAACGTACCCCCTCCACCGCTAGCACCGGTCACCTCAGAGACACCGCTAGCACCGGTGCTAACGGTGTCTCTGTGAGGTGACCGGTGTCTCTGTGAGGTGACCGGTGTCTCTGTGAGGTGACCGGTGCTAGCGGTGTCTCTGTGAGGTGACCGGTGCTAGCGGTGTCTCTGTGAGGTGACCGGTGCAAGCGGTGTCTCTGTGAGGTGACCGGTGCTAGCGGTGTCTCTGTGAGGTGACCGGTGCTAGCGGTGTCTCTGTGAGGTGACCGGTGCTAGCGGGGTCTCTGTGAGTGTGGTAAAGGGGTGTAGGGGGTGGATGTTTGTGGTGCCAGCACTGACAGTTGCTGGTCTGTGTGATAGTAGGGATGTCGTGTGTGTGTGTGGTTGCTGGTGTGCTCATGCTGTAGTTCGGGTGGGGGGAAGCTGTGGCTGAAACTGATCCTGAGACAGGTGCTATAGCTACTAGGCAGGCCCAGAGGAAGCAGAGCCTCTCAGCCTCTCTGACCTCCATTGTAATTACTACTCTATATCACACTAACACCTCTCTCAAGTGTTCATTGTGTGTGTGTGTTGTATGTCTGTGACTACGTGTCTTGACATTTGGTTCCAAGTGGTGCAGCGGTCTAAGGCACTACATCTTAGTGCTTGAGGCGTCACTACAGACAGCCTGGATTCGAACCAGGGTGTATCACAGCCGGCCGTGATTGGGAGTCCCATAGGGTGGTGCACAATTGATCCAGCATTGTACGCGTTTGTCCGGTGTAGGCTGTCATTATAAATAAGAATTTGTTCTTCTGACCTGCCTAGTTAAATAAACAAAACTGGTCTAGGAAGTCTATCCTTTTTATTTGAGAAGCCTCTATGTGTTTCTAATCGTGTGAGTCTGGTGCCCCCCTGTAGGACAGCACGAGCCCCCACCACCCCGGCAGCACGCTGGTCTGCTTCCTGAGTCTCTGATCTGGGCCTACATTGTCCAGCTGAGCTCAGCTCTCAGAACCATCCACACTGCTGGCCTGGCCTGCAGGGTCATGGACCCCAGCAAGATCCTCATCACCGGCAAGACCAGGTAGACACACACACACCTTGCAGGCGCACACACACACACACATGCACACCTTGCAGGCACACATAATATTGACCAAGGTTATGGATCCCAGCAAGGTCCATGTTTTCTGATACCAGGTAGAGACACAGATTTTTAATGTGACGCAGTGTGGTCAGAAACTGATGGCTACCTCGAACCAGTTCAATGTTGCAGCTGCTGTCTCTGTGTTAGTCCTGAATTCCCACCATTTTTGCATTGCTTGATTGTGGGCAAGCTACGTGAAGTTCCCTGCTAGGGAACTGTGTATAAACCATTGTCTCTGCAGCCTCCTGATGCTTATTTCCTGTACAGGAACAGTGAAAGCAGAAGCTCTGTATTAGTCCTGGCTTCCTTTTTTCAGACTGCAGAATGTGGAGAAACCACACACACCGCCCCACACACACACACACATACACACACGCCACACACACATACACACACACACGCCACACACATACACACACACACACACGCGCCACACACACGCCACACACACACACACACGCGCCACACACACACACACGCCACACACGCGCCACACACACACACACACACGCCACACACCCCACACACACACCACACACACACCCACACACCCACCCACACACACACACCCACACACCCCACACACACACCCACACACACCACACCCCCACACCCCCCCCCGCACCCCCACACACACACCCCCACACACACACACCACCACACACCCCCCCACACACACACAGCTCACCATGCCGTTTGTCCCTGCAGGTTACGGGTGAACTGTGTAGGGGTGTTTGATGTCTTAACGTTTGACAACAGTCAGACCAACCATGTGACCCTCATGCCACAGTACCAGGTACAGTAACCTCCCTGTCTGTCAGTCTGGCAGAACATAGCCTAGTTCTGATTCAGATGGACACATGGTTCTGTTCTGTACCCTGTTCGTGTGTGTGTGTCAATTTTCCTTCATGGTATTCCCATTCAAACCGGAAATGTGTATTTTGTCAAGTACTTTAGTGGCCACATTGTATCAGCCATTTTGTTAGCCACGGTTCTATTTTAGCATCTGCCACTGCCACACAGCTAGTTTGGAGATCAAAATGTGAGATTGGACATTGTCTACACTAGCTGTGGCAAGAGGTTGCATGTAGCCTGTACATGATAGTATGCAATTCAATGTATAGAAGCCATACAGGTAAGTGATGACATCAGTTGAGTGAATATGGTAGACTGCTAGTGTACTGATGACTGGTGTTATGTGAATATGGTGGGCTGCTAGTGTAGTGATGACTGGTGTTATGTGAATATGGTAGACTGCTAGTGTACTGATGACTGGTGTTATGTGAATATGGTAGACTGCTAGTGGTAGTGATGACTGGTGTTATGTGGATATGGTAGACTGCTAGTGTACTGATGACTGGTGTTATGTGAATATGGTAGACTGCTAGTGTAGTGATGACTGGTGTTATGTGAATATGGTAGACTGCTAGTGTACTGATGACTGGTGTTATGTGAATATGGTAGACTGCTAGTGGTAGTGATGACTGGTGTTATGTGAATATGGTAGACTGCTAGTGGTAGTGATGACTGGTGTTATGTGGATATGGTAGACTGCTAGTGTACTGATGACTGGTGTTATGTGAATATGGTAGACTGCTAGTGTACTGATGACTGGTGTTATGTGAATATGGTAGACTGCTAGTGTACTGATGACTGGTGTTATGTGAATATGGTAGACTGCTAGTGTAGTGATGACTGGTGTTATGTGAATATGGTAGACTGCTAGTGGTAGTGATGACTGGTGTTATGTGAATATGGTAGACTGCTAGTGTAGTGATGACTGCTGTTGAGAAGCAGACCTCACTCATTGTCCCTTTAATAACATGCTGTATGTAACATTTTGTGCTGTAGTTTAGAAAATAAATACATGTGACTCTGGATGACAACATAATGATGTTTGTTTCCGATATTAGGGCTGCTCTCCTAAAGAGGTTAAATCAGCTTTGTTTCCTTGCCTCGTATCGCGATACTGGTGTCGCCCCAGACATAGTTTCATGTATGAATGAAGCCAGAGTTGATATGTCACTAACTGTCATTTTATTTAAAACATTTATGGGAAGGAGCTTGGTTAGGAAATCTCAGGATACCAGATCCAGTTTTAAATCCTAGTGTGTGTCTGTTATACTTGGCTTTATGAGATGTTGACCTGATATTCTTTGAAATGGTTGCGTTGGCCCCTCCCTGTAGTGTGTGTTTTTGTTAACCCGTTTCTCGTGTGTGTGTGTGTAGCAAGCGGACCTGATATCCCTGGGCAAGGTGGTGTTGGCCCTGGCCTGTAACTCTCTGGCTGGCATTCAGAGAGAGAACCTGCAGAAGGCCATGGAGTTGGTGTCTATCAACTACTCATCAGACCTCAAGAACCTCATCCTGTAAGACACCCACAGACAGAACCTGCACAAGGCTATGAAGCTGGTGTTAATCAACTGCTCACGCATCTGCAACAAACACTCACGTATGGCATCACATGTCCAACTTCAGTCCTCAAGGGCCGAGTGTCTGCAGGTTTTCACTCTTCCTTTCCACTTGATTGATGAATTAAAGGTTACTACTGAGTAAGGAACTCTCCTCGCCTGTTTTTTTTGGTCTTAATTGGACACTAATTGAAAGACGAGAACAAGAGCCTCAGACGTGACCCTCCAGGAATTGAGTTTGACGCTCCTGCGTTGTTAGTTTGGACTGACTGAAGTAATGCTGTCTGTGTTGTAGGTATCTGCTGACAGAGCAGTCAAGGCTGCGAAGCGTCAATGACATCATGCCTATGATCGGAGCTCGCTTCTACACACAGCTGGACGCATCACAGATGAGGAATGATGTCATCGAGGAGGACCTTGCCAAGGTACACACACAGTTGGGTCATGGAGTTCAACAGTAGCTAAGTTTTCATCCAATTGGTGCCAGATTTTCATGTGAATATTCTCAAATCTGCATACACACAATATGCTACTTTTCCCACCAGAGATGCTTCCATCAAATTGACTTGTTGATGATAAAAGGCTGTGCTTGAGGACTTATTTCAAATAACTTTTGTACTTAAATTCTTGCAAGTTAAATGGATTTCCATCTCACTTTCTACTTTACAGATGGGTTTTGTCATAAATGTTGCGTTTATATAGCAAATGTGCCCACTCTGGTGTTGGTATGTGTGCTCTAGCCAACAGCTGGCAGATACAGTGAAGGTAGACTACCTATATGATGAGATTGTTATGGACAAAAGAGTATTATTCTGTGAAATGGCAGCCAAGCATCGATCATCATGCCACCAGAGTAGGACCCTGGATATTTATTGGGAAGGAGCATCAAGCCTTCCCCACCCTGTGAAGTTAATCTGAAGTTGATCTGTAGCCTAATAAACGGAATGGTTTTCTGAGTTGTAGTGGGAGGGCCACACACCATGTCATCGTGTGACTCCAAGTTGACTTCGATATGATGGTTAGTTATTAAATCAATATTTGCTCATAAAGGCAATTTATGAAAAACCCCGCCATTTCTTGCATAATTAATTTGACTGACGTAGAGATCCCACCTTGTCAAGCATATTTAGTATTGTCTGTTTCCATCAGGCCTGTCGTGACACTCTTTTCCCCCGTCATGTACTTTACTCACATACGCATCAAACGCTGTGTGTGTTTTTGTGACCTCTACTCTGTAGAAGGCGTGGTGAAGGGAAGGTGGCGAGGGTGAGGAAGGAGAGGGGTGTGGAGATACAGGGTGTGGAGATAAGGGTGGGCTGTGGTCCCTCTGTCCACTCTACAGCTTCTGCTTTCCTCTTCTGCCCCCCACCCCCCTTCAGTTTTGTTTTGTTGCTTGTATCAGGGAAGAGAGGAGTGACTATGTCCTGTGTGAGCGGTTCTGCTGCCATCTTTAGCATTAAACAGGAAATGCCACCTTTTCATTCTATGAGTTGTGTCTGTGCGAGAGACATGTTACTCCCTTGGTGTGGGGTTCCTGTTCAGATGGGTTCCTGGTTGTATTTTTATCCACATTAACCTTCATGCTTTTACACATACTTCTCCTTCCTTACATACAACACAGATAAGCACCACTGTGTCAAATTGTGTAGAACAGGAAATGGTGTGTGTGTGTTCATGCTCTCTGTGGGTTTGCATTGATGGTGACTTATTTAAAGGAACAATCTGCAGTTCAAAATGTAAAAAAGTCACCCCCCCCCTCTGTTTTGGAAAATAGTTGAAGGATAGGACTGTAGAAATGTAACCACTCTCAAATTCATAGATTTAGCTATGGATGCAAGGACTGACTGTCCGTGAGATCACAATTACTATAATAATATTTAGCAGACACTTTAACCAAAGTGACTTAGTCATGTGTGCATACATTTTACATATGGGTGGTCCCAGGAATCGAACCCACTATCCTGGTGTTACAAATGCCATGCTCTACCAACTGAGCCATAAAGATTTGATCAAAATATTGAGGCTATATTTATACTTTATATTCTTCAAGAATCAATGGGTATATACCGTTTCATTTAAAAGTCCAAAAATGTATTGCAGATGGCCTGGTTAACTCCAGTAAAGTAATATACACTGAGTGCACAAAACATTAGGAACACCTGCTCTTTCCATGACAGACTGACCAGGTGAATCCAGGTGAAAGCTATGACCCTTATTGATGTCACTTGTTAAATCCACTTCAATCGGAGTAGAGGAAGGGGAGGAGATGGGTTAAAGAAGGACTTTTAGGCCTTGGATTAAGCCCTGACAACTTGAGGGCAGAAAGGGAGGGTGCTTCTTGATATTAGGAATGTTTTGTACTCGGTGTATAAATAATACTACCACCTACAGTTCACACAGACAAACACCTCTTCCAGTTGAAAATAATACATTTTGGACTTAACATCAATGGTACATTTGACCCATTGTGTTGTGCTTCTAGGAGTATGATATTTGACGAATCAAGTTGTTTTATATCTGTTGTAGGAGGTCCAGAATGGTCGTCTCTTCCGTCTGTTGGCTAAACTGGGCACCATCAACGAGAGGCCAGAGTAAGTACTTGTATCTCTCTGAAGTAAATGTTTCACATCGACCAATTGACTCTCCCTTCATTCCACACTTCTACAAGCTCTCTTCACTTGTAGGTGTCTAACTCTGTGTGTCTCTGTGTGTCTCTGTGTGCCAGGTTTCAGAAGGACCGTACGTGGTCGGAAACGGGGGACCGGTACCTGCTGAAACTGTTCAGAGACCACCTGTTCCATCAGGTGACGGAGTCTGGGACCCCCTGGATAGACCTCAGCCACATCGTCTCCTGCCTCAACAAAGTATGTCGCCTCCTCCTGCTTCTCTTCCTGTATTTCTCTCTTTCTCCCTCGCTCTATCTTTCTGCCTCTCTTCTCTGGGTCGTTCTCACCCTTCTTTCTGTCTTTTACTCAGTGCTCTTTCTCGTCACTCATCCCTCATCTCTTTTCTCATTCTCTTCTCTCATTTCCATTTCATTCCCTTCTCCCTTGTGCCTTTCACTCACTCACTCACTCACTCCACCAACCCTCCCTCCTCTCCACTCACACACTCACCCTCCCTCTTCTGCACTCACTCTCCTCTCACTCACCCTCCCTCTTCTGCACTCACTCACACTCCTCTCACTCACCCTCTCTTCCTCCTCTCACCCTCCCTCACTCTCCACTCACTCACCCTCTGTCCTCTCCACTCACCCTCCCTCCTCTGCACTCAGCCTCCCTCCCTCCCTCACTCCACTCACACTCTTCTCTCCACTCTCCACTCACCCTCTGTCCTCTCCTCACTGTCCACTCACCCTCCTCTCACCCTCTTCTCCACTCACCCTCCCTCCTCACTCCTCTTCACTCACGCTCCTCTCTCTCCTCTCACCCTCCCCCACTCCACACACTTTTCTCCTCACTCTCCACTCACCCTCCGTCCTCTTATCACTCTCCACTCACCCTCCGTCCTCTCCTCACTCTCCACTCACCCTCCGTCCTCTCCTCACTCTCCACTCACCCTCCTCTCACCCTCTTCTCCACTCACCCTCCCTCCTCACTCCTCTTCACTCACGCTCCTCACTCTCCACTCACCCTCCGTCCTCTCCTCACTCTCCACTCACCCTCCGTCTTCTCCTCACTCTCCACTCACCCTCCGTCCTCTTATCACTCTCCACTCACCCTCCGTCCTCTCCTCACTCTCCACTCACCCTCCGTCCTCTCCTCACTCTCCACTCACCCTCCGTCCTCTCCTCACTCTCCACTCACCCTCCGTCCTCTCCTCACTCTCCACTCACCCTCCGTCCTCTCCTCACTCTCCACTCACCCTCTTTTCCTCTCCACTCACCCTCCTCACCCACTTCTCGTCACCCTCCTCTCCCACACTTCTCCTCACCACTCACCCACTTGTTCTCCTCTCCCTCCAATTTCCCTCCCTCTGTTTCAATCACTCACACACTCCCCACCCACCCTCCCTCCTCTCCACTCACCCTCCCTCCTCTCCACTCACCCTCTTCTCCTCACCCTCCTCTCACCCTCTTCTTCTCCTCACCACTCACCCACTTCTCCTCTCCACTCACCCTCCTCTCCCGTCTCTCTGTGTAGCTGGACTACCAGTCTGAGTACTTATCTCTCTCTGTCTCTCTCTTCTCTCTGTGTAGCTGGACTACCAGTCTAGCAGTACTTATCGCTCTCTGTCTCTTGTCTCTCTGTGTAGCTGGACTACCAGCCTAGCAGTACTTATCTCGCTCTGTCTCTCTGTGTAGCTGGACTAGCAGTCTAGCAGTACTTATCTCTCTCGTCTCTATGTGTAGCTGGACTAGCAGTCTAGCAGTACTTATCTCTCTCGTCTCTATGTGTAGCTGGCCTAGCAGTCTAGCAGTACTTATCTCTCTCGTCTCTCTGTGTAGCTGGACTACCAGTCTAGCAGTACTTATCTCTCTCTGTCTCTGGTCTCTCTGTGTAGCTGGACTAGCAGTACTTATCGCTCTCTCTCTCTCTTTCTCCCGTCCCTCTGTGTAGCTAGTCTACCAGTCTAGCAGTACTTATTTCTCTGTGTAGCTGGACTACCAGTCTAGCAGTACTTATCTATCTGTGTAGCTGGACTACCAGTCTAGCGGTACTTACCTCTCTCTGTCTAGCTCTCTCTGTGTAGCTGGACTGCCAATCTAGCAGTACTTATCTCTCTCTCTCTCTCCCCATCTCTCTGTGTTGTTAGACTACCAGTCTAGCAGTACTTATCTCTCTCTGTCTCTGGTCTCTCAGTGTAGCTGGACTACCAGTGTAGCAGTACTTATCTCTCTCTCTCCCGTCTCTCTGTGTAGCTGGACTACCAATCTAGCAGTACTTATCTCTCTGTGTAGCTGTACTACCAGTCTAGCAGTACTTATCTCTCTCTGTCTCTGGTCTCTCTGTGTAGCTGGACTAGCAGTCTAGCGGTACTTATCTCTCTGTCTCTGTGTAGCTGGACTACCAGTCTAGCAGTACTTATCTCTCTGTGTCTCTGGTCTCTGTTTAGCTGGATTACCAGTCTAGCAGTACTTATCTCTCTGGTAGTCCAGCTACACAGAGACAGAGAGATAAGTACCGCTAGACTGCTAGTCCAGCTACACAGAGAGACCAGAGACAGAGAGAGATAAGTACTGCTAGACTGCTAATCCAGCTAAACAGAGACCAGAGACACAGAGAGATAAGTACTGCTAGACTGCTAGTCCAGCTACACAGAGAGACCGGAGAGACAGATAAGTACCGCTAGACTGCTAGTCCAGCTACACAGAGAGACCAGAGACAGAGAGAGATAAGTACTGCTAGACTGCTAGTCCAGCTACACAGAGAGACCAGAGACAGAGAGAGATAAGTACCGCTAGACTGGTAGTCCAGCTACACAGAGAGACCGGAGAGACAGATAAGTACCGCTAGACTGCTAGTCCAGCTACACAGAGAGACCAGAGACAGAGAGAGATAAGTACTGCTAGACTGAATGTCCAGCTACACAGAGAGATGGGAGAGAGAGAGAGAGATAAGTACTGCTAGACTGGTAGTCCAGCTACACAGAGACAGAGAGAGATAAGTACTGCTAGATTGGTAGTCCAGCTACACAGAGACAATCTAGCAGTACTTATCTCTCTGTGTAGCTGGACTACCAGTCTAGCGGTACTTATCTCTCTCTGTCTCTGTGTAGCTGGACTACCAGTCTAGCATAACTTATTTCTCTCTCTTGTCTCTCTGTGTAGCTGGACTACCAGTCTAGCAGAACTTATTTCTCTCTCTTGTCTCTCTGTGTAGCTGGACTACCAGTCTAGCAGTACTTATCTGTCTCTCTCTCCCGTCTCTCTGTGTAGCTGGACGCGGGCGTGCCTGAAAAGATAAACCTGGTATCTCGTGATGAGAAGAGTGTTCTGGTGGTGACCTACTCAGACCTGAAGCGCTGCTTCGACAGTACCTTCCAGGAGTTGCAGCAGGCGGCTGCCACTGGCCCCCTGTAGCGCCCCTGCCGCCCCCCACACACAGGCAGCGGGGTGGGACTGCCTGAACCCTGAACCTGAAAGCACATTATTGCACTACATCGGAGGACCAGGTGCATAGTGATGACGTCATCAGAGGGGGCGGGACTTGCTGGATCAGTCACATACACTGTCTTAGCAACCAGGATCATTTTTTTGTTGTTTTCCTAAAACCCAGCAGCTGCCACTACAAATAGTGGACAGAAACGGAAGCTGTGACGATGACAACAAGGATGATGAACACTGCATTATTTTATTTTAGAACTGGGGAACAAAACGGATACTAAAAAAATAAACCAACCACGTGGTATTGAACTTTTTCCTGCTTTTTTTTCTGTGGAGGATTCACTATTTGACTTTTAATGAATGTGTGAGTGGCCTACGAGATGCACCTCCAGACAGCTGAAGTCACAGACACACACCAACACAGACTGAGAACTGAATATAAATCAGGCTTTCTACTGCGTGTCTCTGCTGGAGACCACACCCCTTCATACCAACACATTAAGAGACGGGACAGACCACTGGATGCTTTCTAAGGGGGTGGTCAAAGAACCCATTCATGAAATGGGCCGGTCCAAGTCAGCCTTAGTTGTCGGTTCCCACTCAGAAAGGACAATCCACTGAGTTTTGGAGTAGGCTGTGGGTTGGGATGGGGACTCTGTTGAAACAGACCATTGAGGGGTGTGTTGTGTTTGTTAGAGCAGAGTCAGGCAGGCCAGGCAGCCCCTCCTTTATTGCTCAATGATGGACACTATTGTGGAAAATGTTGTGACACAAATTATGAACTCGGGGGATGGAACTGTTTTGTCAGCTCTGGGGTAGAACCCATGGATTGGGCATAACTAGAGAATGGAGCCAGTTCTGCCTCAATTATTTTCTTTGCTGCCTCCCTCCCTCTTTCTCCCTCCCCTGAAGGGTCCCTCTTTCTCCCTCCCCTGAAGGGTCCCTCCCTCCGTCTTTCTCCCTCTCCTGAAGGGTCCCTCCCTCTGTCTTTCTCCCTCTCCTGAAGGGTCCCTCTTTCTCCCTCTCCTGAAGGGTCCCTCCCTCCGCCTTTCTCCCTCTCCTGAAGGGTCCCTCCCTCCGTCTTTCTCCCTCTCCTGAAGGGTCCCTCCCTCCGTCTTTCTCCCTCTCCTGAAGGGTCCCTCCCTCCGCCTTTCTCCCTCCCCTGAAGGGTCCCTCTTTCTCCCTCCCCTGAAGGGTCCCTCCCTCCGTCTTTCTCCCTCCCCTGAAGGATCCCTCCCTCCGTCTTTCTCCCTCCCCTGAAGGGTCCCTCCCTCCGTCTTTCTCCCTCCCCTGAAGGGTCCCTCCCTCCGTCTTTCTCCCTCCCCTGAAGGGTCCCTCCCTCCGTCTTTCTCCCTCTCCTGAAGGGTCCCTCCGTCTTTCTCCCTCTCCTGAAGGGTCCCTCCCTCCGTCTTTCTCCCTCCCCTGAAGGGTCCCTCCCTCCGTCTTTCTCCCTCTCCTGAAGGGTCCCTCCCTCCGTCTTTCTCCCTCTCCTGAAGGGTCCCTCCCTCCGTCTTTATCCCTTTCCTGAAGGGTCCCTCCCTACGTCTTTCTCCCTCCCCTGAAGGGTCCCTCTTTCTCCCTCCCCTGAAGGGTCCCTCCCTCCGTCATTCTCCCTCCCCTGAAGGGTCCCTCCCTCCGTCATTCTCCCTCCCCTGAAGGGTCCCTCCCTCCGTCTTTCTCCCTCTCCTGAAGGGTCCCTCCCTCCGTCTTTCTCCCTCCCCTGAAGGGTCCCTCCCTCCGTCTTTCTCCCTCCCCTGAAGGGTCCCTCCCTCCGTCTTTCTCCCTCCCCTGAAGGGTCCCTCCCTCCGTCTTTCTCCCTCTCCTGAAGGGTCCCTCCCTCCGTCTTTCTCCCTCCCCTGAAGGGTCCGTCTTTCTCCCTCCCCTGAAGGGTCCCTCCCTCCGTCTTTCTCCCTCTCCTGAAGGGTCCCTCCCTCCGTCTTTCTCCCTCCCCTGAAGGGTCCCTCTTTCTCCCTCTCCTGAAGGGTCCCTCCCTCCGTCTTTCTCCCTCTCCTGAAGGGTCCCTCCCTCCGTCTTTCTCCCTCTCCTGAAGGGTCTCTCCCTCCGTCTTTCTCCCTCTCCTGAAGGGTCCGTCTTTCTCCCTCCCCTGAAGGGTCCCTCCCTCTGTCTTTCTCCCTCTCCTGAAGGGTCCCTCCCTCTGTCTTTCTCCCTCTCCTGAAGGGTCCCTCCCTCTGTCTTTCTCCCTCTCCTGAAGGGTCCCTGGTGACCTCTTCATTTGAGAATACGTTATGCTTTTTGTGATGATTCTTTCTAGCTGGTTCTTCTCACTTTACTCTGCTGTTGTGCAGTGATGCATGATGGGACATGGAAGGGACAGTCTTTCTGCCTCAACACAAATGTTTTTCTGTGGACCAATTTGGGGGGGGGCAAGGAACGGGGGTGAAGTGGATTGTAGGAAGGGGTTTTGAATCATTTTAAGAAAATGTCTTTTTTTTTATTTGACCTTTTAAGATCATGTGACACATGCTGGAGACACCGAGCAGCGATGACCAGGAGTCACCTTTCACCTTTGACCCCTTCCGGAGGTCCCCTGGGTTTTTCCCCCTGAAGTGTGCTCTCATTCACACCCTCTCATGGCTTTAAAAATAATGGATTGGCATAAGAGAGATGATGGAAACTCCAACCCATGCTTATACCAATCCAATGCCTTTGAATTCATAATGGATAGTGAAGGAGTGTACATCAGGGAGAAGGATAGAGAATTGGTAAGGGGGGTGGGTGGTGGCTGTTGCACTCAGAAGCAAGGATCTATTCAGAAGGGTGAAACACTCAAAGCGTTTTAGAAATGTATTATATAGATCATACCAAGACTTCTAGTCACATGAGAAGGTCTATTCTATACATCACAGTTCTATGTGCAACATTCAACCCTATTGAATAGACCCTCTGAATGGTTTGGAATTCTCTCAGGACAATGGACAGCTGCAGGGGCCAATGACTGAATGTGTTTGGCCGTCATTGGTCGCCCTTTATCCAGTCAGATCGGTGTGGGCGGTACTCTTAAGTGTGGGTGGGGTGGGGGGAAATTGTGAGGAGAGGGATGCTCCTAAGCACAGATCTAGCATCAGTTTACCGTAGTCCAGTCTTACCTGAACTACTAGGGGGATGACAACATATCTGACCCTATGTCAGTTGTTAGGGGCATCTTCTACCTACTCCATGAGGTGAGCTGTGAGTTGGCTATGTTAGAATCATGTACTGTTTCCTGTTTTTAGTGACATGATCAAGACCGAAAGCATATTTGGTGAATGTGGTGCTTAGACCCCTATCTTTAAACCAATCTCTTCCACACACCCATACCAACACACAGCCATCACTATCCACACATGTCAACGTTTATCATATCACCATCATGACACACACTCCAGTAATACTAGCGCTAGTGATGCGCGGGTCAACTGTTTGTTCACCCGCACCCCCAACAACCCGACTATATGTGATAGTGGAAATCTGAGGGCTGCATCCAACCCTAACCCGCTAATATAGAAAATGCTCTGTTCCCTTTTCTCTTGAACATTTATTGAACAATGATGTTTTTCTTCAACATTTCATCAATTTATTGACTATTTTGGCCTATTGAATAGCCTAATGTTTTGCTGAAACAAATGTGAAACAATAGCCTAAATTGACACCTTTTGCGAAACAAAATGTGAAACAATAAATGGATATATTTTAGGCCGACTGCCTGTGGGCTAATAGCCTCTACCAGCATATGAATTAAATTAAACATCTAATGAAGTGTGTGTGTGTGGGGGGGGTGTATGTATTTCTTTTTACTATTTTCTATGGCTTAGAAAATAAATACACTATTACACAAAATAAAGTTTAGAAAACCAAAGTAGCCACTGTCCAGTTGATACTGTAACGGCTTACTTTCGTCGTTCTTTTGCAGCACTGTTGGGAAATAAAATAGCGCCCTCTGTGCTAGGTTAGTTGGCACGTGGAGCCTGCAGTTAGGCCCTGAAGCTTAGGTTTACACACTCATTTTTCTAATTAAAGAAAAACCTCAATGTAGCCTATAGATATGAGTTACACAATTAAACATGTACAGATTTTTTTAAATTATTTTTTTCCCCCTTCACTTTATTCCACCTGCCACCCACCCACCCTTCATCCACACAATATTTCATGACCCTAAAACCCTTGCCCTGCGGATATAACCGTGCGGGGTATGAGTCAACCCGTGCATCACTAACTATTACTGCCTCTCTCCCCACACACACACACACCTCTCTCCCCCCACACACCTCTCCCCCCACACACACACCTCCATCACCATCTTAGTATGTTTTATGCCCCTCTTGTGTTTGACTAAAATGTTGTAATATTTGTGTGTACAGCAGTATTCTAATAAAGAATACCAACACAGAGCGTTTGTCTTCTAGGTTCATGCTGGTGAGAAAATAGGATTGTGTTGTCAGTCAGTTTGCTAAGTGTGGTAACTCTTCTTAAACATTGTAAATGTTTTGAGTACATGCACGTGTCAGTTAGCCACTGAGTTCTTTGCACTATCATTCATGTTATATAGAACCTCTACACCATAGCTCTGCATAGATTGGAATGGTTGGACATTCAGCACCAGTCAAAGTCTGGACACCTACTCATTCAAGAGTTTTTATTTTCATTTTACTATTTTCTACATTGTAGATTAATAGTGAAGACCTCAGACTATGTAATCATTGAATCATGTAGTAACCCCAAAAAGTGTTACATCAAAATATTTTAGATTATTCAAAGTAGCCACCCTTTTCCTTGATATGACAGCTTTGCACACTTGGTATTCTCTCGACCAGCTTCACCTGGAATGCTTTTCCAACAGTCTTGAAGGAGTTTCCACATATGCTGAGAACTTGTTGATGTTGACAGTTGATGTAGAGATGTGTCTGTTACTTGAACTGTGAAGCATTTATTTGGGCTGCAATTTCTGAGGCTGGTAACTCTAGTGAACTTATCCTCTGCAGCAGAGGTAACTCTGGGTCTTCCTTTCTTGTGGCGGTCCTCATGAGAGCCAGTTTCATCATAGCGCTTGATGGGTTTTGCGACTGCACTTGAAGAAACTTTTTTCCGGATTGACTGACCTTCATGTCTTAAAGTAATGATGGACTCATTTCTCTTTGCTTGTTTCAAGCTGTCCTTGCCATAATATGGACCTGGTCTTTTACCAAATAGGGTTATCTTCTGTTTACCACCCCTACCTTTTCCAACACAACTGATTGGATGAAATGCATTAACAAAAATAAATTCCACAAATAAACTTTTAACAAGGCACACCTGTTAATTGAAATGCATTCCAGATGACTACCTCATGAAGCTGGTTGAGAGAATGCCAAGAGTGTGCAAAGGGTGGCTATTTATATAAAATATATTTTGATTTGTTTAACACTTTTTGGTTACAACATAATTCCATATGTGTTATTTCATGGGTTTGATGTCTTCACTATTCTACAATGTAGAAAATAGTAAATATAAAGGAAAACCTTTGAATGAGATGGGGTGTCCAAATGTTTGATTGCTACTGTACATATATTGATTTAATAATCATTGACCGCAATTGAGCCTATATTTTTCTGCAGCCTTCCTTGACATAATCTCATGAGGTTAACATATTGTAAATAAATAGCTAAAACACTGATCCATAGTTTCCAATGAATAAATTCTTCCAGCATACAAGTGTGTAGGAACATCATGGTCAT
This sequence comes from Oncorhynchus clarkii lewisi, assembly GCF_045791955.1. Lineage (NCBI taxonomy): Eukaryota > Metazoa > Chordata > Actinopteri > Salmoniformes > Salmonidae > Oncorhynchus > Oncorhynchus clarkii. The sequence goes on along the minus strand of NC_092157.1, from coordinate 15,351,635 downwards.
CATCAGGGAATGATGGAGTGATATAGACAGGGAAAAGGGAATGATGGAGTGATATAGACAGGGAAAAGGGAATGATGGAGTGATATAGACAGGGAAAAGGAAATGATGGAGTGATATAGACAGGGAAAAGGAAATGATGGAGTGATATAGACAGGGAAAAGGGAATGATGGAGTGATAAGTGGCAGGGTAAAGGAGTGATAGAGTAGTTAGAGGGGGGTAAAGGACTGATGGAGTAGTTAGAGGGATGGTAAAGGACTGATGGAGTAGTTAGAGGGATGGTAAAGGACTGATGGAGTAGTTAGAGGGATGGTAAAGGACTGATGGAGTAGTTAGAGGGAGCGATAAAGGACTGATGGAGTAGTTAGAGGGAGGGGTAAAGGACTGATGGAGTAGATAGAGGGACAAGGAAAGGACTGATGGAGTAGTTAGAGGGAGGGGTAAAGGACTGATAGAGTAGTTAGAGGGACGAGGAAAGGACTGATGGAGTAGTTAGAGGGAGGGGTAAATGACTGATGGAGTAGTTAGAGGGAGGGATAAAGGACTGCTGGAGTAGTTAGAGGGAGGGATGAAGGACTGATGGAGTAGTTAGAGGGAGGGATAAAGGACTGATGGAGTAGTTAGAGGGGGGGGGTAAAGGACTGATGGAGTAGTTAGAGGGAGCGATAAAGGACTGATGGAGTAGTTAGAGGGAGGGGTAAAGGACTGATGGAGTAGATAGAGGGACAAGGAAAGGACTGATGGAGTAGTTAGAGGGAGGGGTAAAGGACTGATAGAGTAGTTAGAGGGATGAGGAAAGGACTGATGGAGTAGTTAGAGGGAGGGGTAAATGACTGATGGAGTAGTTAGAGGGAGGGATAAAGGACTGCTGGAGTAGTTAGAGGGAGGGATGAAGGACTGATGGAGTAGTTAGAGGGAGGGATAAAGGACTGATGGAGTAGATAGAGGGAGGGATAAAGGACTGATGGAGTAGATAGAGGGAGGGATAAAGGACTGATGGAGTAGTTAGAGGGAGGGGTAAAGGACTGATGGAGTAGATAGAGGGAGGGATAAAGGACTGATGGAGTAGTTAGAGGGAGGGGTAAAGGACTGATGGAGTAGATAGAGGGACGAGGAAAGGACTGATGCAGTAGTTAGAGGGAGGGGTAAAGGACTGAGAGTAGTTAGAGGGAGGGGTAAAGGACTGATGGAGTAGTTAGAGGGAGGGGTAAATGACTGATGGAGTAGATAGAGGGAGGGATAAAGGACTGATGGAGTAGATAGAGGGAGGGATAAAGGACTGATAGAGTAGTTAGAGGGAGGGATAAAGGACTGATGGAGTAGATAGAGGGAGGGATAAAGGACTGATGGAGTAGTTAGAGGGAGGGATAAAGGACTGATGGAGTAGATAGAGGGAGGGATAAAGGACTGATGGGGTAAAGGACTGATGGAGTAGATAGAGGGAGGGATAAAGGACTGATGGAGTAGATAGAGGGAGGGATAAAGGACTGATGGAGTAGTTAGAGGGAGGGATAAAGGACTGATGGAGTAGTTAGAGGGAGGGATAAAGGACTGATGGAGTAGTTAGAGGGAGGGATAAAGGACTGATGGAGTAGATAGAGGGAGGGATAAAGGACTGATGGAGTAGTTAGAGGGAGGGATAAAGGACTGATGGAGTAGATAGAGGGAGGGATAAAGGACTGATAGAGTAGTTAGAGGGAGGGATAAAGGACTGATGGAATAGTTAGAGGGAGGGATAAAGGACTGATGGAGTAGATAGAGGGAGGGATAAAGGACTGATGGAGTAGATAGAGGGAGGGATAAAGGACTGATGGTGTAAAGGACTGATGGAGTAGATAGAGGGAGGGATAAAGGACTGATGGAGTAGATAGAGGGAGGGATAAAGGATTGATGGAGTAGTTAGAGGGAGGGATAAAGGACTGATGGAGTAGTTAGAGGGAGGGATAAAGGACTGATGGAGTAGATAGAGGGAGGGATAAAGGACTGATGGAGTAGTTAGAGGGAGGGGTAAAGGACTGATGGAGTAGATAGAGGGAGGGGTAAAGGACTGACAGAGTAGTTAGATGGAGTGGTCAGGCAGGTGTGTGTGAGTCCTCACGTTAGGACCAGGCAGGCTCTTTCATGGCAGCTCCTTAAAGGTCCTGAGTGTTGCTGTGCTCCTGGTGTTCATGTAGCTGGGACAGACAACCCACACTATGAAAACATGACCAACTACAACCCATAGGACTCTACCTACTGTCTTAGCCCAGGCTGGCGAGTCTGTGTGTACACTGAAATGTAGTCCTTCCCATCCTTATCACACACAAACAGCTGGGTGTGTGCATTCATGTGTTTGTTACCTTTTGAGCCCGTGCCTCCAGCAGATCTCCCAGTGATTCCAGTAAGCCAGTGAAGGTGGGATGGGCTGAGGGGTTAGCCTCCCAGCATGCCAACATGGTGCTGTAACTACAGACAAACGCACACCAGTTATACTCAAGCCAAGTCTTGAGTATAACTCCGTGCCTCGAGCCACCTGGAAACTGTAGGACATGAGATTCTCCAGGAGCAGAGGACACTTGGAGACACCTGGAAACTGTAGGACATGAGATTCTCCAGGAGCAGAGGACACTTGGAGACACCTGGAAACTGTAGGACATGAGATTCTCCAGGAGCAGAGGACACTTGGAGACACCTGGAACTGCAGGACATGAGATTTTCCAGGAGCAGAGGACACTTGGAGACACCTGGAAACTGTAGGACATGAGATTCTCCAGGAGCATAGGACACTTGGAGACACCTGGAAACTGTAGGACATGAGATTTTCCAGGAGCAGAGGACACTTGGAGACACCTGGAAACTGTTGGACATGAGATTCTCCAGGAGCAGAGGACACTTGGAGACACCTGGAAACTGTAGGACATGAGATTCTCCAGGAGCAGAGGACACTTGGAGACACCTGGAAACAGCAGGACATGAGATTCTCCAGGAGCAGAGGACACTTGGAGACACCTGGAAACTGTAGGACATGAGATTCTCCAGGAGCAGAGGACACTTGGAGACACCTGAAAACTGTAGGACATGAGATTCTCCAGGAGCAGAGGACACTTGGAGACACCTGGAAACTGTAGGACATGAGATTCTCCAGGAGCAGAGGACATTTGGAGACACCTGGAAACTGTAGGACATGAGATTCTCCAGGAGCAGAGGACACTTGGAGACACCTGGAAACTGTAGGACATGAGATTCTCCAGGAGCAGAGGACACTTGGAGACACCTGGAAACTGTAGGACATGAGATTCTCCAGGAGCAGAGGACACTTGGAGACACCTGGAAACTGTAGGACATGAGATTCTCCAGGAGCAGAGGACACTTGGAGACACCTGGAAACTGTAGGACATGAGATTCTCCAGGAGCAGAGGACACTTGGAGACACCTGGAAACTGTAGGACATGAGATTCTCCAGGAGCAGAGGACACTTGGAGACACCTGGAAACTGTAGGACATGAGATTTTCCAGGAGCAGAGGACACTTGGAGACACCTGGAAACTGCAGGACATGAGATTCTCCAGGAGCAGAGGACACTTGGAGACACCTGGAGAGAGAAAGAGAGAGATCAAATGATGTGTAGATAAACTTTTTGGCTCGTCTCTCTCTTACCCCCCTCCTCTATACTCTCTCTCTTACCCCCCTCCTCTATACTCTCTCTCTTACCCACATCCTCTATACTCTCTCTCTGCTCCTTGAACCCTGAGCTGGTGCTGCTCTCACTGGTGGACACACCCGTGAGTGAGTGAGTGAGTGAGTGAGTGAGTGAGTGAGTGAGTGAGTGAGTGAGTTGTGATTAGTGTGTTTTGGTAGTGCTAGTAGTCAACATAGAGTGATAGTTGACTTAAGGTTCTAATGCAGTGTGTTATCCCACTGATTGAATGAATGTTGTTTCCACGTCATTTCAACCCCAGAAATCTATGTGACGACGTTGAATCAACGTGGAAAACTGATTGGATTTGTAAAAAGTCAGCAACATACGGCCATTTTTTTGTTTTTTTTTCTCCCAATGTTTAACCCAAATTCAATGACATGGTGATATTTTGTTGTTGATTTCATGATGAATTCACATCAGTTGACAACTCAACCAAATGTAAATCAAGCATAGTGTGTTTAGTGGTGTAAACTGGAGTTCAGTGTGTACAGATATGGAATGAGCTGATTCTAAAAACACGCACTGTGAGTGTTTACATGAATCATAGAGAACTAGATACTCAGAACTACAGATTTGAGTATAATGTCACTCTTGCTCTTATTACAGTTAATACCACAGAACATAAATTGATTGCAGAAGTGAGTCTATGTGTTTGCGTGCTTGAGGTTAATTTTGTAGATCCATAAGAGGAAATAAGAGTTGGCTGTGAGATAGGTCTGTTAGTGTGACACTGACACCTTCTTGATGCACTTCACAGCATAGACATAGTCACTGAGTACTCAAAACATTAAGAACACCTGCTCTTTCCATGACATAGAAGGACCACGTGAATAAAAATCCAAATCAAATTTTATTTGTCACATACACATGTTTAGCAGATGTTATCGCGGGTGTAGCGAAATGCTTGTGTTTCCAGCTCCAACAGTGCAGTAGTATCTAACAATTCACAACAATACACACAATACATACAACCTAAAAGTAAAATAATGGAATAAGGGAATATATAAATATTAGGATGAGCAATGTCAGAGTGGCATAGACTAAAATACAGTAGAATAGAATACAGTATATACATATGAGATGAGTAAAGCAAAAATATGTAAACATTATTAAAGTGACTAGTGTTCCATTATTAAGTGGCCAGTGATTTCAAGTCTATGTATATAGTGCAGCAGCATCTAAGGTGCAGGGCTACATAACTTGGTAGAAGCTGCCTAGTGGTGGCTATTTATGGCCTTCCTGTGACATCGGGTGCTGTAGGTGTCCTGGAGGGCAGGTAGTTTGCCCCGGTGATGCGTTGGGCAGACCACACCACCCTCTGGAGAGCCCTGCAGTTGTGGGCACAGCCTGGTATCACAGCCTGGTAAGGCAACGGCACTGCCCACAACTGCAGGGCTCTCCAGAGGGTGGCGTGGTCTGCCCAACGCATCATCGGGGCAAACTACCTGCCCTCCAGGACACCTACAGCACCCGATGTCACAGGAAGGCCATAAAGATCATCAAGGACAACAACCACCCGAGCCACTGCCTGTTCACCCCGCTATCATCCATTAGGCAAGGTCAGTACAGGTGCATCAAAGCTGGAACCGAGAGACTGAAAAACAGCTTCTATCTCAAGGCCATCAGACGGTTAAACAGCCACCACTAACATTGAGTGGCTGCTGCCAACATACTGACTCAACTCCAGCCACTTTAATATTGGAAAAATTGATGTAAAAAATGTATCACTAGCCACAATGCCACTTAATATAATGTTTACATACCCTACATTACTCATCTCATATGTACTGTATATACTGTACTCGATACCATCTACTGCATATTGCCTATGCCGTTCTGTACCATCACTCATTCATATATTTTATAATAAGTTTTAATATATATATATATATATATATTTTATGTATAAGGTAGTTGTTGTGAAATTGTTAGGTTAAATTACTTGTTGGTTATTACTGCATTGTCGGAACTAGAAGCACAAGCATTTCGCTACACTCGCATTAACATCTGCTAACCATGTGTATGTAACAAATAAAATTTGATTTGATTTGATAGTAGGTGCCAGGCGTACCGGTTTGTGTCAAGCACTGCAATGCTGATGGTTTTTCACACTCAACAGTTTCCCGTGTGTATTCAGAAAGGTTCACCACCCAAATGCCATTCAGCCAATTTGACACAACTTTGGGAAGCATTGGAAACAACAACGTTCAGGATCCCTGTGGAGCGTATTTAACACCCTGTTCGGGCCATGCCCCGATCATTTGAGGCTGTTCTGAGGGCAAAAGGGTGGGGGTGGGGAGTGGGGGAGGCGCAACTCAATATTAGGAAGGTGTTCCTAATTTGTGGTATACTCAGTGTAGACAGGATGTCTTATCAATGGAGATCTGTGTTTCCAAGTGTTTCCCCTATATTCATGCAAAATTGTTGCCTACTTTGCAACAATGGACAGTCGTTGGTTCAATGACTGGAAGTCTATGGCACTGCTAGCATGTCATTGCGCTAACGCTAGTAGCAATGTCATTACCCTTTCCACCACTGCTGAAAAAAATCCTAGGGGAAACACTGATTTACCCAAAGCCCTGTGCACCTGAGTCCTGGACTTCCTGATGGTGATGAAGGTAGGCAACATTACCTCCTCCACACTGATAACATTAGCCTCACACAATTCCAACTACATCATCAAATTCGCTAAACGACACGACAGTATTAGGCCTGATTACCAACAACGACGAGACGGCCTACACGGAGGAGGTAGGCACTATGATGGTGTGGTGTCAGGTAAACAACCTCTCCCTCAATGTCAGAAAAACAAAGAAGCTGATTGTGGACTTCAGGAGGAACCAGGCTGGACACGCCCTGAACCTCATCAATGGGGCCACCGTGGAGACGGTCAAAAACATAATCGGAGTACACATCTCTGAGGAGCTCAGATGGTCAAACCACACAGACACCGCCGTGAAGATGGCTCGACAGCGACTGTTCAACCTCAGAATGCTGAAGAAATTCGGCCTGTCCCCGAGGGGATAATGCCGGGCTGCATCACATCCTGGTACGGCAACTCCAGCACCCCGGACCGCAAGGCACTACAGACAGTGGTACGCTCAGCCCAACGCACCATTAGGTGCACACTGCTTGCCCTCCAGGACACCATTAGGTGCACACTGCTTGCCCTCCAGGACACCATTAGGTGCACACTGCTTGCCCTCCAGGACACCATTAGGTGCACACTGCTTGCCCTCCAGGACACCATTAGGTGCACACTGCTTGCCCTCCAGGACACCATTAGGTGTACACTGCTTGCCCTCCAGGACACCATTAGGTGCACACTGCTTGCCCTCCAGGACACCATTAGGTGCACACTGCTTGCCCTCCAGGACACCATTAGGTGTACACTGCTTGCCCTCCAGGACACCATTAGGTGCACACTGCTTGCCCTCCAGGACACCATTAGGTGCACACTGCTTGTAATTACAGGGTACAGTGACACTCTTGAGCACCAACATGCAGGGGAAAGTGAAATAAAACAATAAAACAATACAAATTATACAAATAGATAACGATAAAAATAGAAATAACAATATGTGGCAACAATAAATGCCCATTGGGGTGGGGGCAGGGTAAATGTCTGTTGGGGGGGTGGGAAATGTCCATATGGGGAGCAGTGGGGGGAGGGGGGGGGGGGGGGGGCAGGTGGTTGACTAGTGGTGGCAATTCAGAAGCCTGATGGTCTGGGGGCAGAAGCTATTGGCCCGTCTTACAGTTTTTGCCATGTTGCTCCTATACTGCCCGCGTCTGAGTGATGGAAAAGGGCCAATAGCAACAATCCATGGTTCGGGTGGCTGGGCCTTGGTGCAGGCTCACAGCAGCTTGACCACATTCATCAGAGCCTTGTGCTCACTGTGAGTAGCCCCCTCTGGTGGACAGCAGTCAGGACAGCACATTATAAATACAGCACATGCCTCAGTCATTATGGTAGTAAAGTACAGTCATGTTATATTCTATTCACTTTTGTATTACTCTACTCTAACGGTCCTCATTTGTTCTTAGATATCATGACTGAGGTATAATGCATATAAGGAAGCATGTACCTTTAATAATGAACATAAGAAGCAGGTACCTTTATGAACATAAGGAAGCATGTACCTTTAATAATGAACATAAGAAGCAGGTACCTTTATGAACATAAGAAGCAGGTACCTTTATGAACATAAGGAATCAGGTACCTTTATGAACATAAGGAATCAGGTACCTTCATGAACATAAGGAATCAGGTACCTTCATGAACATAAGGAATCAGGTACCTTTATGAACATAAGGAATCAGATACCTTTATGAACATAAGGAATCAGATACCTTTATGAACATAAGGAATCAGGTACCTTTATGAACATAAGAAGCAGGTACATTTATGAACATAAGGAAGCAGGTACCTTTATGAACATAAGGAATCAGGTACCTTTATGAACATAAGAAGCAGGTACCTTTATGAACATAAGGAATCAGGTACGTTTATGAACATAAGGAATCAGGTACCTTTATGAACATAAGGAATCAGGTACCTTTATGAACATAAGGAATCAGGTACCTTTATGAACATAAGAAGCAGGTACCTTTATGAACATAAGGAATCAGGTACCTTCATGAACATAAGGAATCAGGTACCTTCATGAACATAAGGAATCAGGTACCTTTATGAACATAAGGAATCAGATACCTTTATGAACATAAGGAATCAGATACCTTTATGAACATAAGGAATCAGGTACCTTTATGAACATAAGAAGCAGGTACATTTATGAACATAAGGAATCAGGTACCTTTATGAACATAAGGAATCAGGTACCTTTATGAACATAAGAAGCAGGTACCTTTATGAACATAAGGAAGCAGGTACCTTTATGAACATAAGGAATCAGGTACCTTTATGAACATAAGGAAGCAGGTACCTTTGAGCATCTTGACAGCCACAGTTCCGTAGCCTGTAGAGCTGTAGATGCCAAAGGCAGACACCTGCATGACCTTCCCAAAGGCCTCATGGTCCAGACTTTCCTCTGGAAGGACACAGAGACAGAATCATAACACAATCTCCTTAGCTATTTGTTTCTCAAATGGTGGGTTGGAACCTAAAGGTGTGTCGTGGTTTAACACTGGGCGGTGGCAGTCTGTCAGAGTCAATGTTTTGTTAAATCTTTACGGTCATGAGAAAGTTCAGAAGGCTTTAGGTGGGAACCACCTAGATGTTATAAAGTTAAGTTGAAATTCAACAAGACTTTATTAAAACGACATTATCTGTATATCCAACAAGCCCAATGAGTCAAACTCAGATCACACCCAAGCCAGACCTGATTAGTTACAGTAAACACAGCTCCCACCCTTGCACAACACAGATAATGCTGATTACATGGGACACTCCTAGTCATCTCTGAAGCAGATGAGAAAGTGATCTTATCTATCTTCAAACTTAATCATCTCCTCTTTCCGAAGTTTATACACAGGGAGTTCCTAGAATGTCTGTAACCAATCACTACACAGTGTACTGGGTCAGTAACCAATGGTGTAAAGGTATACCCAGTTCGAGGCAGTCTCTGGGAACTCCCATTGGCTGGGGTCGTACAGTAGTCTATCACACTGCTCCTCCGGAGGCCCCTTGTCCGAGTCCAGGATGATTGACAGGTACTCTGCCTTTGCCTGAAAGAGAAATGGATTTATATGGTATTATCAAAAATAAGATATTTATGCAATTATTTACACTCTAGTCTGCTCCATTTGTCTCATCTGTTTGAGTTTACATATGAAGAGAGTGATCACCTGTTTTAGTTTACGTATGAAGAGAGTGATCACCTGTTTTAGTTTACATATGAAGAGAGTGATCACCTGTTTTAGTTTGCGTATGAAGAGAGTGATCACCTGTTTTAGTTTACATATGAAGAGAGTGATCACCTGTTTTAGTTTACGTATGAAGAGAGTGATCACCTGTTTTAGTTTACGTATGAAGAGAGTGATCACCTGTTTTAGTTTACGTAGGAAGAGAGTGATCACCTGTTTTAGTTTACGTATGAAGAGAGTGATCACCTGTTTTAGTTTACATATGAAGAGAGTGATCACCTGTTTTAGTTTACGTATGAAGAGTGTAAGCAGCAGCCAGAAGAGAGTGGCCACCAGACAGGTACAGGTGAGAGTAAGGATCTCCAAAGACAGGCCCTCTGACGAGTCTACACACAGACAGAAAGAGAGAGAGAGAGAGAGAGAGAGAGAGAGAGAGAGAGAGAAAGAGAGAGAGAGAGAGAGACAGAAAGATAGTGAGGGAAAGAGAGAGAAAGAGAGAGAGAAAGTGAGAGAGAAAGAGAGAGAGAGAGAAAGAGAGAGAGAGACAGAAAGATAGTGAGAGAAAGAGAGAGAAAGTGAGAGAGAGAAAGTGAGAAAGAAAGAGAGAGAGAGAAAGTGAGAGAGAGAGAGACGAAGTGAGGATAGCCCAAGTTTACAGGGCATCAGAGTGGGGCTTCTGAAGATATAGAAATTATCCAAGTTTACAGGGCAGCCAGGAGTGTTTCTGAAGATATAGAAATAGCCTCAGTTGACGGGGCAGCAGAGTAGGGCTTCTGAAGATATAGAAATAGCCTCAGTTGACGGGGCAGCAGAGTAGGGCTTCTGAAGATATAGAAATAGCCTCAGTTGACGGGGCAGCAGAGTAGGGCTTCTGAAGATATAGAAATAGCCTCAGTTGACGGGGCAGAAGAGTAGGGCTTCTGAAGATATAGAAATAGCCTCAGTTGACGGGGCAGCAGAGTAGGGCTTCTGAAGATATAGAAATAGCCTCAGTTGACGGGGCAGAAGAGTAGGGCTTCTGAAGATATAGAAATAGCCTCAGTTGACGGGGCAGCAGAGTAGGGCTTCTGAAGATATAGAAATAGCCTCAGTTGACGGGGCAGCAGAGTAGGGCTTCTGAAGATATAGAAATAGCCTCAGTTGACGGGGCAGCAGAGTAGGGCTTCTGAAGATATAGAAATAGCCTCAGTTGACGGGGCAGCAGAGTAGGGCTTCTGAAGATATAGAAAAAGCCTCAGTTGACGGGGCAGCAGAGTGGGGCTTCTGAAGATATAGAAATAGCCTCAGTTGACGGGGCAGCAGAGTAGGGCTTCTGAAGATATAGAAATAGCCTCAGTTGACGGGGCAGCAGAGTGGGGCTTCTGAAGATATAGAAATAGCCTCAGTTGACGGGGCAGCAGAGTAGGGCTTCTGAAGATATAGAAATAGCCTCAGTTGACGGGGCAGCATAGTAGGGCTTCTGAAGATATAGAAATAGCCTCAGTTGACGGGGCAGCAGAGTAGGGCTTCTGAAGATATAGAAATAGCCTCAGTTGACGGGGCAGCAGAGTAAGGCTTCTGAAGATATAGAAATAGCCTCAGTTGACGGGGCAGCAGAGTAGGGCTTCTGAAGATATAGAAATAGCCTCAGTTGACGGGGCAGCAGAGTGGGGCTTCTGAAGATATAGAAATAGCCTCAGTTGACGGGGCAGCAGAGTAGGGCTTCTGAAGATATAGAAATAGCCTCAGTTGACGGGGCAGCAGAGTAAGGCTTCTGAAGATATAGAAATAACCTCAGTTGACGGGGCAGCAGAGTGGGGCTTCTGAAGATATAGAAATAGCCTCAGTTGACGGGGCAGCAGAGTGGGGCTTCTGAAGATATAGAAATAGCCTCAGTTGACGGGGCAGCAGAGTAGGGCTTCTGAAGATATAGAAATAGCCTCAGTTGACGGGGCAGCAGAGTAGGGCTTCTGAAGATATAGAAATAGCCTCAGTTGACAGGGCAGCAGAGTAGGGCTTCTGAAGATATAGAAATAGCCTCAGTTGACGGGGCAGCAGAGTAGGGCTTCTGAAGATATAGAAATAGCCTCAGTTGACGGGGCAGCAGAGTAGGGCTTCTGAAGATATAGAAATAGCCTCAGTTGACGGGGCAGCAGAGTAGGGCTTCTGAAGATATAGAAATAGCCTCAGTTGACGGGGCAGCAGAGTAGGGCTTCTGAAGATATAGAAATAGCCTCAGTTGACGGGGCAGCAGAGTAGGGCTTCTGAAGATATAGAAATAGCCTCAGTTGACGGGGCAGCAGAGTAAGGCTTCTGAAGATATAGAAATAGCCTCAGTTGACGGGGCAGCAGAGTGGGGCTTCTGAAGATATAGAAATAGCCTCAGTTGACGGGGCAGCAGAGTGGGGCTTCTGAAGATATAGAAATAGCCTCAGTTGACGGGGCAGCAGAGTAGGGCTTCTGAAGATATAGAAATAGCCTCAGTTGACGGGGCAGCAGAGTAGGGCTTCTGAAGATATAGAAATAGCCTCAGTTGACAGGGCAGCAGAGTAGGGCTTCTGAAGATATAGAAATAGCCTCAGTTGACGGGGCAGCAGAGTAGGGCTTCTGAAGATATAGAAATAGCCTCAGTTGACGGGGCAGCAGAGTAGGGCTTCTGAAGATATAGAAATAGCCTCAGTTGACGGGGCAGCAGAGTAGGGCTTCTGAAGATATAGAAATAGCCTCAGTTGACGGGGCAGCAGAGTAGGGCTTCTGAAGATATAGAAATAGCCTCAGTTGACGGGGCAGCAGAGTAGGGCTTCTGAAGATATAGAAATAGCCTCAGTTGACGGGGCAGCAGAGTAGGGCTTCTGAAGATATAGAAATAGCCTCAGTTGACGGGGCAGCAGAGTAGGGCTTCTGAAGATATAGAAATAGCCTCAGTTGACGGGGCAGCAGAGTAGGGCTTCTGAAGATATAGAAATAGCCTCAGTTGACGGGGCAGCAGAGTAGGGCTTCTGAAGATATAGAAATAGCCTCAGTTGACGGGGCAGCAGAGTAGGGCTTCTGAAGATATAGAAATAGCCTCAGTTGACGGGGCAGCAGAGTAGGGCTTCTGAAGATATAGAAATAGCCTCAGTTGACGGGGCAGCAGAGTAGGGCTTCTGAAGATATAGAAATAGCCTCAGTTGACGGGGCAGCAGAGTAGGGCTTCTGAAGATATAGAAATAGCCTCAGTTGACGGGGCAGCAGAGTGGGGCTTCCGAAAGTAAATCAAAAAGGGAGACAGCTTCCTTCCTGACTTATCAGAACACAACAACACTCAGCCACTCCTCTCCATGGTCAGGCTAGGGAGCATCCGCTGCTGCTGCCCAGGGAAGAGCCCTCCAAACGGGGCGTGATGACAGGCTCTCTAAATGAGGAACAGAACTGTGAAAATCTATCAAGACTAAGACCAAGTAAACAGTATGCAGCATTGTCTTCATACTGTATCTTGTTATAATAAATTACTGCAATATGTATACATTTAATCATCTAATGGTAGGTATCACAACAATGTGTCCACAGACATAAAAATGCCCTTATATGGAAGAAACACATCTTGGATGGTTATAGAAAGAGAGAAGAGAGAGAGTTTAATGTATTCCAGAGTTACTATTGGTTAGTGGATCCTTACTCTGAACCCAGATGTAGGTGGAGCCCACAGCAGAGCCTCTCTCATTGGTGGCCTGGCTGGTGTACAGACCCTGTTCCTTCACTGTGATTCGGTCAATGTGGAGGGTCCCGCCTCCTGCTCATGAGAAACAGAACATGTCACGGTCATTTTACAACACTGACTTCAGAGGTCAATCTCTATAGTCTGAAGAGGATTCCATCTCCTTTTCATTCAGGCAGTACAGATGAAGAGGAGTCAGAAGGAACCCAACCTCCACTGAATAGTAAAAAGCACTGTGTATCTTACCTGAGCACTGTGTATCTTACCTGAGCACTGTGTATCTTACCTGAGCACTGTGTATCTTACCTGAGCACTGTGTATCTTACCTGAGCACTGTGTATCTTACCTGAGCACTGTGTACCTTACCTGAGCACTGTGTATCTTACCTGAGCACTGTGTATCTTACCTGAGTCCTGCAGAAGAGAGTGTTGGTCCTTGTACCATGTGATGAGGGGGTGTGGCAGCTGAGTGTCACTGAACCACTGGCAGAGTCTGTAACAGCACTGGAGTCTTCAGTACTGTGGGGGAACACACACAACGAGTGTGTGTGTGTGTGTGTGTGTGTGTGTGTGTGTGTGTGTGTGTGTGTGTGTGTGTGTGTGTGTGTGTGTGTGTGTGTGTGTGAGTGAGTGAGTGAGTGAGTGAGTGAGTGAGTGAGTGAGTGAGTGAGTGTGGAGGTGTGGAGGTGTGTGTGCGTGTGTGTGTTGTTAATAACCCAATGGCCAAGGTCCGTGAGAAAAGAGGTCATCACTGCACCACATTCATAAGTCATACAGTAGTCCTCTGAATAGATCATACAGTAGTCCTCTGAATAGATCATACAGTAGTCCTCTGAATAGATCATACAGTAGTCCTCTGAATAGATCATACAGTAGTCCTCTGAATAGAATGAGTGGCGTTTTTCCTGCAATCGAAAGGAGGGATATTTGACATCCGTCTCTGGACCCTTGCCACGCTCTGATGACAATGTGTGTGTTAGTAACACATTTCTGTGTGAGTGTATGTGTGTGTGCCCTTAACTTCAACTTCACATCAGCTGACGTGCGTCCCTCTTGGGTTTGTAGTAGTAACCTTAAAATACCTCTTTTCCCACTGACCAAAACAATGTATCATTCATCATCAGGGCTGTTATTAGCTGTTAATAGACCATTGACCATTAGTCATAAATGGCCACTAAACATTACTCACCACCTAGAATAAGGACATTCCCGCCCCTCTTTCCCTTTTCTCTCCCTTTTCTCTCTCTCGCTCTCCTTCTTATTCTCTCTTTCTCTCTCTCCTTATTCTCTCTCTCTCTCTCTCTCTCTCTCTCTCTCCTTCTTATTCTCTCTCTCTCTCTCCTTCTTATTCTCTCTCTCCCTCTCCTTAGTCTCTCTCTCTCTCTCTCTCTCTCTCTCTCTCTCTCTCTCTCTCTCTCTCTCTCTCCTTCTTATTCTCTCTCTCTCTCTCTCCTTCTCATCCCCCCCTCTATCTTTTGTATTATCTCTTTCTCTTTCTCTCCTTCTCTCTCTCTGTCTCTCTCTAGTAAAAAGCCCATGGGGTCTTGCAGAGGAAGTGTACGCATCAGGATTTGATTGTGAGCAGCAGCAGTAAAAGACATGAATAAAAGGTACTTAAGTAACGCGGGACTGACTGTTGTTTCCCATATCTTCCTCCTGGACAACAATTGATGATTGTCTGTGAGTTCGTGGTCTGACAGTGTCTGATTGGCTGATTGTTCCTCTGGCCCTGTGAAGGGGCCTGTAAATGTGGCATTGTGGGAAGTGCCATTGTGTCCTCTTCCTCCTGACGAGGGAGCATTCCCACGTGAAAGAAAGACTGAGGCAGGGAGGGGCCCCAGGAAACTACAGGACCCAGTTCCCAAGCACTGATCTGACACTGTGTGTGTGTGTGTGTGTGTGTGTGTGTGTGTGTGTGTGTGTGTGTGTGTGTGTGTGTGTGTGTGTGTGTGTGTGTGTGTGTGTGTGTGTGTGTGTGTGTGTGTGTGTGTGTGTGTGTGTGTCGTTGTGTGTGAACTTGAGGGTTTATGTGCATACCAGGTGGTGAATGGTGTTATCGCCATACAATGGAAAGGGCCATATAGGCAAGCAGTTGTATTTTCTGCTGTGTTGAAATTATATTGTATGTGTGTCTATGACCCTGTTTGTCAGTGGATGTGTGTATGTGTTATAGTGATGTTGATGTTGATGATGATGATGATCAGAGGGATCACATGTGAGAGGTTAGAGGGCTCTGCTGTGTCAGTCACCAGTTGCCATGACAACTTGGTGTACAGTTGTTTATTGGCTACGCAAGTGAGGTCTCCTCCCTCTCTTAGCTCCTCCTCCTGTTTCACATCGAAGCCTCCTGGGACATCTGAGAGAGGGAGGTCGGAGAGAAAGAAGGAGGGGGGAGACAGGGAGGTGAGGAGGGAGAGAGGGAGGAAGGGCTGCAGAGATTCAGTTCCTATTCAATCCACTTTGGTCTACACCTCCCTATCACACAACTCTGAAAACCCTTGTAACACCACAACAAACCTTCCTGCCCTTCTCACTAGACCTCTATCGAACTTGAGTCCACCAAGCCACCATTTTCTTAACCTTTGATGACAAAGTTGAAGAACTATTGTGGGTAAAAGTATTTTGAAGAATAAGGTGAAAAGGCCTTTTATTACGGCTCGAGGCTATCCTGATGGCAGATAGTGTTCATCTGTCTCCAACACCCCTAGTTCTCTCCAAATAAAGAGGGCCTGGTGGCCCAGGGAAGTGCATCCCGCACAGGGAAGTGCACCCCACACAGCGAAGTGCACCCCACACAGGGAAGTGCACCCCACACAGGGAAATGATGGCAGATAGTGTTCATCTGTCTCCAACACCCCTAGTTCTCTCCAAATAAAGAGGGCCTGGTGGCCCAGGGAAGTGCATCCCGCACAGGGAAGTGCACCCCACACAGGGAAGTGCACCCCACACAGGGAAGTGCACCCCACACAGGGAAGTGCACCCCGCACAGGGAAGTGCACCCCACACAGGGAAGTGCACCCCCGCACAGGGAAGTGCACCCCGCACAGGGAAGTGCACCCCGCACAGGGAAGTGCACCCCGCACAGGGAAGTGCACCCCGCACAGGGAAGTGCCCCCCGCACAGGGAAGTGCACTCCGCACAGGGAAGTGCACCCCGCACAGGGAAGTGCACTCCGCACAGAGAAGTGCACCCCGCACAGGGAAGTGCACCCCGCACAGGGAAGTGCCCCCCGCACAGGGAAGTGCACTCCGCACAGGGAAGTGCACCCCGCACAGGGAAGTGCACTCCGCACAGAGAAGTGCACCCCGCACAGGGAAGTGCACCCCGCACAGGGAAGTGCATCCCGCACAGGGAAGTGCATCCCACACAGGGAAGTGCATCCCACACAGGGAAGTGACTTGATATGAGCCCAGGTTCCTGTTTTACTCAAACACACACATATACACAGCGGACAACACACACAGGGGTAAACACACACATATACACAGCGGACAACACACACAGGGGTAAACACACACATATACACAGCGAACAACACACTCAGGGGTAAACACACACATATACACAGCGGACAACACACACAGGGGTAAACACACACATATACACAGCGGACGACACACACAGGGGTAAACACACACATATACACAGCGGACGACACACACAGGGGTAAACGCACACATATACACAGCGGACAACACACACAGGGGTAAACACACACATATACACAGCGGACGACACACACAGGGGTAAACGCACACATATACACAGCGGACAACACACACAGGGGTAGACACACACATACAAATACACAGCAGACAACATTCACTCACGTGCACACACACACACACCACAACACCAGCACGCACACACACACACACACACACACACACACACACTCTCTCTCTCTCTCTCTCTCTCTCTCTCTCTCTCTCTCTCTCTCTCTCTCTCTCTCTCTCTCTCTCTCTCTCTCTCTCTCTATCATCACAGTGAGAGAGGGGGAGGAATTGAGAGAGAGACAAAGGACAATAAGAGAGAGAGAAAGAGAGAGAGAGAGAGAGAGAGGGGGGGAGGGTGAAAGATGGGGAGAGGCAGTGACGATTAATATGATAGTCACTCATAGCTTTTACATCATGACACAGAAACACACTAACGTATGCAATAGTGCACATACTGGTAGTACTATACTGTAAGTCATAATGTAGGACGTTGTTTGGATTATGTGACTGTGTAGTGACCAGCATGTTGGTGTAATGTTGTTGTACTGCACCTGTAATATAAAAGGACATGTCCAGTTCGTTCTTGAGGCAATACAGCGATACACTCTGGATACAAACACCTCAGCAACCATCAAAATCACTACGGTCTGTGGAAAATAAACACACGCACGCACGCACACACACACACACACACACACACACACACACACACACACACACACACACACACACACACACACACACACACACACACACACACACACACACACACACACACACACACACACACACACACACACACACACACACACACACACTCTCTACCTCTGCTACCACCGATAGCAGCAGTAAGATTTTCCAGCAGCTGATTGAGATAATAGATGTCTCTGAGCCAGCTAAACACACTACACACACTCACTTAACTAAGTGTGTGTATGTGTGTGATAGAAAGATTAATGAGTTGTTGCATCTTTGGGTATATGATATCCATCAAATCAAATCAAATTGTATTTGTCACATGTGCTGAATACAACAGGTGTAGTAGACCTTACCGTGAAATACTTACTTACAAGTCCTTAACCAACAACGCAGTTAAGAAAATATTTACTAAATAAACTAAAGTAAAAAAGTAACACAATAAAATAACAATAACAAGGCTAAATACAAGGGGTACCAGTACCGAGTCAATGTACAGGGGTACAGGTTAGTCAAAGTAATTGAGGTTATTTATACATGCAGGTAGAGGTAAAGTGACTATGCATAGACAATGTAACAGCAGTGTAAAAACAAAGGGGGAAGGGGGTCAATGTAAATTGTCCAGGTGACCATTTGATTAATTGTTTAGCAGTCTTATGGATTGGGGGTAGAGCCTTTTGGACCTAGACTTGGCGCTCTGGTATCATGCGGTAGCAGAGAGAACAGTCTGTGACTTGGGTGACTGGAGTCTTTGACCATTTTTGGGGCCTTCCTCTGACACCGCCTGGTATAGAGGTCCTGAATGGCATGAAGCTTGGCCCCAGTGATGTACTGACATTTATGCACAACCCTCTGTAGCGCCTTACGGCCCGGATGCCAAGCAGTTGCCATACCAGGCTGTGATGCAACCGGTCAGGAAACTCACGATGGTGCAGCTGTGTAACCTTTTGAGGATCTGGGGAACCATGTCTTTTCAGTCTCCTGAGGTGGAATAGGCGTTGTGGTGCCCTCTCGCGACTGTCTTAGTTTGGACCACACAGCCGTTATACCGCTCAGGAAGGAGACGCGTTCTGTCTCCTACAGATGAACATACTTTGGTGTGAAAAGTGCAAATCAATCCCAGAACAACAGCAAAGGACCTTGTGAAGATGCTGGAGGAAACAGGTACAAAAGTATCTATATCCACAGTAAAAGGAGTCCTATATCGACATAACCTGAAAGGCCGCTCAGCAAGGAAGAAGCCACTGCTCCAAAACCACCATAAAAAAAGCCAGACTACGTTTTGCAACTGCACATGGGGACAAAGATCGTACTTTTTGGAGAAATGTCCTCTGGTCTGATGAAACAAAAATAAAACTGTTTAGCAATAACCACTGTTATGTTTGGATGAAAAAGGGGGAGGCTTGCAAGCCGAAGAACACCATCCCAACCGTGAAGCACGGGGGTGGCAGCATCATGTTGTGGGGGTGCTTTGCTGCAGAAGGGACTGGTGCACTTCACAAATTAGATGGCATCATTAGGGAGGAAAAGTATGTGGATATATTGAAGCAACATCTCAAGACATCAGTCAGGAAGTTAAAGCTTGGTTGCAAATGGGTCTTCCAAATGGACAATGACCCCAAGCATATTTCCAAAGATGCTGCAACATGTCTTAAGGACAACAAAGTCAAGGTATTGGAGTGGCCATCACAAAGCCCTGACCTCAATCATATAGAACATTTCTGGGCTGAACTGAAAAAGCATGTGCGAGCAAGGTAGCCTACAAACCTGACTCAGTTACAGCTCTGTCAAGAGGAATGGGCCAAAATTCACCCAGCTTATTGTGGGAAGCTTGTGGAAGGTAACCCAAAATGTTTGACCCAAGTTAAACAATTTAAAGGCAATGCTACCAAATACTAATTGAGTGTATGTAAACTTCTGACCACTGGGAATGTGATTAAAGAAATAATTATCTCTGCTATTATTCTGACATTTCACATTCATAAAATAAAGTGGTGATCCTAACTGACCTAAGACAGGGAATTTTTACTTTTTTACTTAAATGGATTAAATGTCAGGAATTGTGAGAATCTGAGTTTAAATGCATTTGGCTAAGGTGTATGTGAACTTCCCACTTCAACTGTATATGATAACAGTGGCAAGAAAAAGTATGTGAACCCTTTGGAAATACCTGGATTTCTGCATAAATTGGTGATACAATTTAATCTGGTCTTCATCTAAGTCACAACAATAGGCAAACCGTCTGCTTAAGCTAATAACCTTGGGATGAGGTTTTGATGTTGGTGTGCTGTGCCTTTTTTTCTCCATACATTGTGTTGTGTTCCTTCCAAACAACTCAACTGTAGTTTCATCTGTCCACAGAATAGTTTGTCAGAAGCGCTGTAGAACATCCAGGCGCACTTTGGCAACTTCAGACTTGCAGCAATGTTTTTTTTGGACAGCAATGGCTTCTTCCGTGGTGTCCTATGAACACCATTCTTGTTTGGTGTTTTATGTATCGTAGACTCGTCAACAGAGATGTTAGCATGTTCCAGAGATTTCTGTAAGTCTTTAGCTGACACTCTAAGATTCTTCTTAACCTCATTGAGCATTCTGCACTGTGCTCTTGCAGTCATCTTTGCAGGATGACCACTCCTAGGGAGAGTAGCAACAGTGCTGAACTTTCTCCATTTATAGACAATTTGTCTTACTGTGGACTGATGAACATCAAGGCTTTTAGAGATACTTTTGTAACCCTTTCCAGCTTTATGCAAGTCAACAATTCTTAATCTTCTGCGATCTCTTGTTCGAGGCATGGTTCACATCAGGCAATGCTTCTTGTGAATAGTAAACTCAAATCTTGTGAGTGATCTCCAATCTCGTTTCATTGATTGGACTGCAGGTTAGCAGACTCCTTACTCCAATTAGCTTTTGGAGAAGTCATTAGCTTAGGGGTTCACATACTTTTCCAACCTACACTATGAATGTTTAAATTATGTATTCAATATAGACAAGAAAAATACAATAATTTGTGTGTTATTAGTTTAAGCACACTTGTTTGTCTATTGTTGTGACTTAGATGAAGATCAGATCAAATTTGATGACCAATTTATGCAGAAATCCAGGTAATTCACAGGGGTTCACATACTTTTTCTTGCCACTGTCTCTCTCTCTGTGTGTGTGTGTGTGTGTGTGTGTGTGTGTGTGTGTGCGTGCCTGCGTGCGAGCGTGCGTGCGTGCGCGTGTGTGTGTGTGTGTGTGCGTGCGTGTGTTTGTGTAATCCATCATGGCTGTGTAAGTGTGATGCGTGTTTCTCTGGGGTATGTGTTAGTAATCCATCACAGTCCCTCCCTCTGTGTCTCAGCCTGTCCACTCCACCGGTGGTGCGCTCACCTTATTCTTCCCCTGGAGCACTTCCTGTCTGTGTGTAGGATGTGGTTCTGTGTGGACGTGCTGGGGGCCCTCTCTCTCACCAAGCTCCATAGTGAGGAGGAGTAAGAGAGGGACAGGGCTCAGCTGTGTTGACACAGTGAAGTCACGGCTAGCCAGACGGCAGGTGTGTGTGAGAGTGTGTTTGTTCCACAGCTGTGCGCTGCAGGAGGAAGACCGGAACTCATCATCACTATTGTAATCGCTATCTTCATCTTTATCTTGGCCATCATCGTCATCATCATCCCTATTATTGTCTCCTATCATCATCATCCTTATTATGACATCAGCATTACTACCATCATCATCATCATCCCTTGTTCACTGCTCAACTGCTTTCCCGATGGAGTCTTGTCAATGGTGTCAGTGACTGTAGCAGCATGTACTCTCTGCCGACATTGTTCATTTCTGTACTGTAGGATGTAGAGGTGGTATTGTCAACTAACATCCCTCCATTCGTAAAATCATCCCTCCATTCGTAAAATCATCCCTCCATTCGTAAAATCATCCCTCCATTCATGAATTGTCCATTCTATTCTTAAACATTCCAAGAGGATTACCACTGGGGTTTTCCCGGGTAATGAAAAACTCCACTACACTGTTACCTTTCTATAATATCTCTTTGCCTGCTTTTGAATGATATTGCGCGCCTTTTTCTCGCAGAGTAACTCTGATTTTTATATTCCTACACCAATATTTCAACACCTCTCATAATCTCAAATGATCACAAACTGATTCTATCCCATGGCCAGTGCCTCTTCCCCTCCCCTCCCCTCCCCTCCCCCTCCCCTCCCCTCCCTCTCTCTCTCTCTCTCTCTCTCTCTCTCTCTCTCTCTCTCTCTCTCTATGTGTCTCTCTCCCTCTCTCCAGCCCCCCCCCCCCCTCTCTCTCTCTCTCTCTCACTCTCTG